>NC_142185.1:10004170-10189170 GCF_026936395.1 Plectropomus leopardus
GACGAGGTGGGCAGCCACCTGTCTTAACCCCTAGAAAACTAGAGAGAGGTTAACAAGAGAATGGATATACAGAAATAGAGTGAATATACAACAGTAGCAATTGAGGTAAAATTATGGAATGACTGTAAATGTATGTGAGTGTACACATAAACTAGTTATAACTGCATAGTTTTTAATCAAGAGCATAATCTATGATTCATATGATGCTATTTTCAGACATAATCATTGCTTTAAAATGTCGTATTTCCTATTCCAATTCATCTACCTCTAGGCAATGACATCAGTCGCCCTGGTAGAAAGTGTGTGCATACTCACTATTTGAGGTCGGGTATGGAAGCCGTAAGGTGAACATGGTGGCCCAGGATGTAAAGTGTGGAGATGAGGTCACTCCACTGGACTAGCTCCCCAAGGGGACCCCCACTGAAGGCAGCCTCTGCTATTCTAACATGAGATTCATCTGTAACTGCTCCAGGATGCACCAGAATCTGGGGAAGGGTAGAAGTTCATGAACAAAATTCAATGACAAATGTTCTCTCTCCCATGTATGATGCTTTTCAATTTGTTATAATTCAACTAAAATAACTGTTTTAATGCTAACACAGTTCCAATACCATTATTTAATCAAGTGCATTGAGACCAAAGAAAGGGATCTCGGATTCAAAAGCAAATCTTTTAAAGATTGCAGAGAAATTTGGCCATTGTATCCTTCTGGGCATTTAGGGATAGAGTGGCTGCTCTGATGGCTGATTTACTGCATGGACAACATTAAGTGCTCCTGTAATGCAATGGAAGGCCAGTTTAGTTGAGTATATGATTCATATATACAAAGCTCTTATCCCGGTGTTGATATGACTGAAATGAGAGCCTAATCTAAGGAAGCTGGGAGGCCGCCAGCTCTAAAAGCATCCTCTTAGAAGAAATTAAAATGTCTCCATTCCATGAGCATCATTATGAAGCTGTTTATGCCACATTGGAAAGAAAAATAGCAGAATCAAAACTAATAAGCTACAGAGTAAGCTACAGCATTAATGACCATTAGGGTGGCTTTTGTTTCAAAAATGACTGTGAATTTTGAGTGGAATTTCATCCCCCATCATCATTCTGCCATGTGAGAAAAGAGAGCTCTGTAGGCAGGGTATAAATAAATTACAGAGGCGGTGTCAATTAGCATTTCAATCACAACAGTTGGGAAGTATACATTACCTGTTTGGCTTTCCTCTCTGTGAGGTTGTATTTGGCTGAAAGAGAGCGTCCAGCCTCGACCCAGATCTTCTCCATACTGCCAATTCTTTGGCGAATCCAACGAAACTGGACTCTCTTGTCCAGAGGGGGGTACAGATCTTTTAGACTTTCCCGTACCACTGCATGGTCAGACCCTGCCTGGATTCATAAAAAAAAAATCATAATGCTTATTACCTCCACCAAAGAGGTTATGTTTCCAGTTTAGGTTTGTTTGTCTGTTTTGAGAGTGTAACATGAACCAAGGAAGAACTCAATACATTTTGAAACAGATCTGAATCAAGGGGGCAGACACACTACAACTTATTTTTTACCTAAACATTGCAAGATAGGGCATTTGGCTTAGATGGAAGTCTATGCCTTTAAAAAGCCCTGACACACCAAGTCAACGGTCAACCATCAATCAACGTTGGGCCCTCTGTGGGTGTCTGTTGCCCCAGCTTTTGTGGTTTGTCTCGCCCAGTTGGCATTCCTTGTTTTTTTTTTACTTTGAATCAAGACTGCGGAGCACATCTGTGAAATTACTCTGATTGGCAGTTCAGCTCAGAACATGAGAAAAGGAATGAAACTGAAGAAAGTAAATAAAGGGCTAAAGTCAAAGGGGAGTGAGGATAAAACAAACTAGTTAATATCATTTTTTTAGCCTTTTAAGCTCTTAAGCAGAAACATTTTTGCAATGATTCACGTTATTGCTTGCATGTTCTTTGAACATCGGCTCGTGTTCTTCCAGTTTCCTTTTTTGAATGAGGAATATAGATGATCATCGCCTGCTGCTATGGAGAGTTTTTTACTCTCGCGCAGGTGCAGGATTTATGTGCAGATTCATGTGCAACATTTGGCTGAGACGCAGGTGACATGAGGCGATGCAACAGTCTGCTTTTGTCACTGCTTGCTCTTTGATGTCAGTTTTGTGTGTCTGGGCCTTAAGTGCCTCTGTAGTTCCATAACATTTTGTTGGTTTGTGTTGAATTTATGAATTCCCTCACAGCACAATGCCCTCTTACCCTTTTAGAGAAACACTGTGGTTAAGCAGGTCTACAAAGATTACACGCACACACACACACACATACACATACAAGCATTTTACATGCACTCAAGTAACATGCAATCTTAACATTCTTGGGCTTTTGCATTTACCTTTTCCTCTACTGGAATAACTCGGCCTGGAAGCACAGGACACCATGACTCTATCTGAACAAAACACAGAAGGAAATAGGTGGTAGTTACACCAGCAACAACTGTATCCTTTTACCATAACAAAATTGAGCTTTGATTTGATTGATTTTACTGAATGCAATGAGGTGTTCACTGGGCAGTGTTACTGTGTGATATTTAAGCTTGAATCCACTTTCGTACCTCACTGAGGTAGATGAGGTTGGAGCACAGAGATCCATTCACCCCATGAAGACTGTAGCAAGGGTCAGACTTCCAACTTCCCTTCATCCACTGGAGAATCAACAAGCCACAGTGAGTCAAGATTGCTGCTGTATCTTCCATATTTTTACCTCTTTGCATTATATCCAGAAATAAATGCATTTGTTTCAAAGCATACTGACAACATGACTGATGAAGCCATCCATGCTATCCATGATAGGATAAAGAAATGTGTTACCTTCAATTTCCCCATACAATCTGGATATCCATCCAATGGTGGGAGTGGGCAGTTTTTATCCTCTTCGATTTTATCATCTACAAAACACACAAACAGTAGCATGTTTGCTCATTCAGAGATGCTCTGTTCATTAAAGTGTATTTTCTTTATTTTGATCAGTATTCATTTATATTTTAATTCTGAGTCCAGTTAGAGGTATTATTGGAATTTGTGTGGGATGAAGTGGGAGATATTGCCACTAATGTTAATAAAAAAACATTTTCTTTCAGCCAAGGTATTAATTTTAATTCAAGGCATGTTGAGGAAGACAACCTTCATGCTTCACCAACTGTTTACAGGAATGGTTTGTACATAATTCTCATTGGATAATTGAAAAAGTTTCAGCCACCTAAGGCTGCACTCTTAACCACCCTGTAAAATCTCATGAAGGGACATTGGTTGAACAATGTATTCAAATTAGTCTGAGGCGAGGCCAAGTTGTTTTTTTTTTCACATTTCAGGAGTAGTTGCAGGCATTACAGCCATTCCTGCGTATAAAAGAAAATGTAAAGGCTTTTGTAAAAGCAGGCTTAGAATCCCATTGCACATCGCAACCTGTTTCTCTAAACAAGCACAATGATTGCTCTAGAGTATTAGTAATGAAAGAGTCTGTTCACATTTTTTATTAAATAAATTGACCTGCTATTGCCGTGAAGTGGGACTTTATCTAACACATAACAACAGGTCTATGTTTTTGAGGTAACTGACTTCTCATACTTTTTTCACTACAAAGGATTCCTCGGCATAGAATTCCATTGTTGTCCAAAACTGATTAAAAACACAACAGTGGGCCACACCAATCAACGTATCCTTGTACAAGGGTTCGTATGATATCTTACAAAAATGCACATACAATGGTTCATATGGCTTACAAATTAGCACCACATTAATGACATTATATACTGTACTTAATGTAAAGTTACGTACTGAAGTTGATGATGTTCTGGAGGCTAACAAAAGAAAAATTACTTTGGTTATATAATGATCATGTGGGCTTTGTTCAAATTATTGGGCTTTACTTTTTGTACGAACAGTGCATGAAAACTTCCTGCACCGATGCATAGATGACTTTATGATTAGAATTGGCAATGCTGTTGTTTTTTGTTTTGTTCTAACTTAATCCCACAATCGCTGTCTTGCTGTTGTAAATTTAACCTTTCTCTAGTTCCAAATGTGTATAAACACAGCTGAAAAAACTCCCTAACAACAGCACCATTTATTAATTGTTGTGAACAATTGATAAAATCTCGAAAAAAGAACTACATAGCCTTCTTTTTTTATCTGCTTCTACATTTTTGACCCATTTGTACAGATATGCATCTTCAGTATACAGTAGGGAAACTGCAGCACATTGACAGACTAACTAACAATAATTTTTAACTACATACATTTGTTGACAATGAGGAAAAAGAACATCAAATCAGTCGACTGGACAGTCAATAAGGTACTTCTAGCCAAGGTCTTTGTTCTATGATTTTTTTTTTTTTTTTCATATCAACACACGGCATGTTGACAAATCGCAATTCACCACTTATGTGCTGATAAGATTGTAATTGCTTTAAACAATATCTACTGTTTTATCTCCCTGTTAAAAGTGTGCACTTTGGCAATGCAGTTTGAATTCCCCCTTAGATGATTAAGAGTCACATTACCAGTTTTGACTTGTTGGAGTGTCATCTCTTTCTTCTCTGCCTGTAGCTTCAGAAGTTCCTCCAAGTGAGCCACTTGTTGCTGCAGATGGAGTTTGTCAGAACGCAGCTCCTTGATCATCTCATCCCTCATTTCTCCTTTCTCTTTTTCTGCCTCCATTTTAATCCGGAGTGACTGTAATTCCTCTTTGTAGTCCCTCAAGGGAGGCGGGGGAGAGGCTGAGAGACAGAGAGGTTGTTGTGTTAATGTATCCCTCTGCTTTGAACATATTTTTAAGGCATTTACATCTCAAAAGAGCTGTTGAAGCAATTGGCCATACTATGCAATAATTACTCATAGAATATTCAGCATATTTCTATTTTAATTAGATGTAGTGCTTCTTAACTGAAAATGCATTTTAAGCACAATAACTAGTGAGCTGCTCCACTGGATATCATGTTCCTTTATTGTGATGAACATTGGCAGTATGGTTGATTCTTTTCTATCCTATTTACACTGAGTTGCTGCTGTAAATTTACTACAGCACCAAATTTGTATGAATCCACAGCTAAAAGTAGTCCCTAACAATAGCGCTTTTTATTTATTTCAAAAAACATTTCCAAAAAACTAACAGTGCCCAGCTGTTTTGGGAAACTACTTAGCCTATTTTGAAAACTCAAATATACATTTTTCTCCCATTTGTAAAGATATTGTGTATGTCTTCAGTGGGGAGAGGTAGGCATATCACAACATGCTTTAATTGTATGATCTTCATTATTGTCATGGTAGAGTTTCTGCATTTTAAAACCAGCGACTGTGGGAATACACTCATCATTCTGCTCGTAATTTGACGGATACATTTTACCAGATTTGAGTTTTTTCTCTTCCTTCTCAGCCTGTAGCTTTAGGAGTTCCTCGCCGTGAGCCACTTGTTGCTGCAGCTGGATTTTTTCAGAACGCAGCTCCTTTATCATCTCATCCCTCAGTTGTCCTTTCTCTTTTTCTGCCTCCATTTTAATCTGGAGTAATTGCAGTTCCTCTTGATAGTCTCTCAGTGGAGGTGGGCGAGAGACTGAGAGACAGAGAGGTTGTTGTTGTTGAGTCATGGTGCTTGGAACATATTTTCAAGAATTTATATTAGAGTAATTTCTCATATCAATTAGCAAATATAAAATTTCTAGTTTAATTAGATGAAAATGCATTTTCAATACCATAATAATATTATATTAAGTCGTAAGTGTAGATTTGTGTAGCCGAAGAAAAGAAAAATCCTATCTGGAGTGTTTGCTTACAGTTGTTAGAGTATCCCACAATGTTCAGGAGATCATCCACAAATTTAACAATCCTCGTCATTATTTCTGGGAAAGAAAAGGGGCAAGTGAAAAAAGCAGAGAGAAGAAAAAGTCGAGAAGAAAAGTCAGGAATTTCCCATATAAAGCTCTTCCCATAATAATTATCTGAATTATCTGAAGAGGTCTCTTCCTCTTCGAAACAAGTGGACCAGGTGAATTAAACAAATAAAAAACCGAATAAAGCAATTTCACATCACAAATCAGCGTTTTTCCAGTGCTGTTTGGCATGACGGGAATGAGCCGCTAGCCTAGCACCTGCTTTTGTTTGCTCATGTTTTTTCTCTGATTACTTAAGATCCAGATGTCCAGGAGGTTTTTACCGGAAGCGAAATTATCCTCAAGGGTCTCCACCTCACCAAAATAAATGGACCAAGTGATTTAAACTTATAAAAACACTAATTAAAGCAATTTCACATGAAAAAAATTGGTGTTTTTCTGAAACTGCTTGTCATGGGGGGAATGGCCCTATGTGGATCACATGTATTATTTGTCCTTTCTGGGTTACTGTAGAAATATGGTGGTGCAACATGACAATGTCCATGGTTGAAGAACCCTATGTAGATATAAATGGCTCATTTATGGTAACAAAAACAACAATTCCCAATTTAAATTGATTAAACACCAAAGAAAATGTACTTATTATAATCCATTCCTGCTAATAAAGCCTATACAACTTTAATGTTGCCCTCAGTTCTACAGTGTGCAGTTAAAAATAAAGACGGGTTAATCATTCTCTATTCAAATGAGCCACAGTGGTGACAGATGCAAATTCATCTTAATAAATATAGCCTACCACATTGTAGGTGCATAGATCTACCTTGCCCACATACATCTCATTTGCTTCTCTGTTAAATGGCTATGTGAGGAAGATAGATTGTGTTGCTTGCTGCGATTATTTTCCAACACCCAAAATTTACATTTAACTTTCTCCTCTCCTCTCACCTTCAGCCCTGCCTGTTTCCATCCACACTTTGCCATGTTGCCTCAGTTTGGTAGCACTGATGCCCCGCTGATCAGCGCTGCTCTAAAACCAAACAACAAAACAAAAAGCTGTTAAAAAATAAAGAATTTTTGTCCATTCTGAATGTAAGAGAATGGACATTATTTGTGTATATAGGGCAAATAATAGTGACCTGAATTTATCAAAGTGATGTTTATGTTAAAGGTGAACAAATCAATACAGACCAGGATGAAATATGGTAAACTCAGACACCAGATGAAACCAATGACCATCAGCAAACACACGGTCCTCGACAGAGGACCTTTCGGCTTTCTCATGATTCAAATGGGCTCAGCCTGTTGCAGTAGAGTTGGATGATGGGTGGTGTGGGCCTTGTTATAAACACAAGATTATTTCACATTAAATTCAGCATTTCCTTAATATATATAATTCTACATGTTCAGTGATGATCACCAGTAAAGGACTGTGTGTGATGTGTCTGAGAGAGAGAGAGGGACTTCAATAATTTCTTCTCTCAGGCATGTCATACCATAGATGATGACTGATGTAATGCTTTTTGTTTAACCCTTTGAAACCAGGATCAACACCATTTATATCCTGCATTCAAATGCTTTTTACAAGCTGTTTAACCCTTTGAAACCCGGTTTGAGTTCTTCCAAAGTCAAGGGGGGAAAAGTAGTGAGCAATGTGGCAAGAAATGTCCCACAAATTCTAAAAAATGAGTAAAAGGGGATGAGAAGAGGACCTGAATTATTATTATTTTCTTTAAAGGGAGAAATAAAAAAAAAAAAAAAATAGGAAAAAATGTCCAGAAAACTATTCCAGTTCATTGTATCACCCTGACATTGTGTTTAAAGTATCAAGTATCAGCTCTCTTCTGCACCGTAATGACAAAAAACTTTAACCCTTACCTTCAGCCCGTTCAACAGTCCTTCCAGTATGACCAAATAAAGACAGAGTGACCATAGACTGTGCTCCCGCAGTATCTCACAGATGCAAATAATCTGCACACAGGAAAGCCTCTGAAGCAGAACCCAATAAAACCAGTTTGCCAACCTGTTTCCCTGCATAACTGCAGGTTAAGTTATGTTATATGCATGTCTTTGCAGCCCCTGAGATAAGCCAACCTGTTTTACACGTCTTCAGTGCGTTACACTACTGTTTTGTTTTTGGGGGTCAATGGTGCAACTTCTACTGTACTATATTTACTGAATACCAAAGCAAGCACTTTCACTGGCATTTAGAATTTTTTCTATGAATAAGTCATTAGAAAGCAGAAGGGAAACTTATGTGGAGCTACATTCCATGTACTGAAACTAAGATGCACATGAGGGCAAACAGCCCTTTATTCCCCTTGTTGTTTGTTTCTGAGAATGAAGGTATTCCTGCACTTTACTCAGGGTCCACTATAGGGATGTTAGATTAGACTCTTAAAGATGAACGAGTTCATCTGATTTACAAGCGGGAATTTATCAAAATGACAAGCCCAGCTGTAGATAAGTCCCTTTTGGATTTCACATGCTGACTTTATGATTGCTGCAGCCTGAAATGCCTTATTTTTGGCATCTTTTCTAAAAAGTTGTGGTGCATGTGTGTTTTTATTTTGTTTGTTTGTCTGTTTGTCTGTTGTTGATTTTTTAATCATATGGATGCCAATCATGATATAATGCATTTTCAGAGCCAATATGTGTATTAATTAAAACAAATATCAGGAAAGAAATAGTGCTGGTCAAAAAGTTTTCTTTGTTAGACAGCCAGCCAGGGGGAAGGCAACAGTGAGGTTCACCAGGATGATGAGGTTCACCTGATAGTAACCACAGTGATAACAAGGAGAATAGGCTCCATTACAGATGATGCAGACATAGCAGTAGTTCTAGCATCAGATGAGAGAAAGATGAGAGAATGATGAGAAAGACCAGCATGTGTCCCGACAGCGTGAGGGTGAACCCAATGTGCAGCTTGACACCAGTTGTAACCTTTTCATAGTTTGTAAAGTTAAAAGGCTCAAACAGTTACTCAGTGTAATAATTTGTGCCTAGTGTTCTAAAATGGTCTGGTAAATTTTTTTTTGTTCATTTAAAGTGGGAAGTGTCCACACCTTTGACTTTTGGTGTTACATGGTAAACAAACATCAGGCTCCTGAGTGAAAGTCTAACTCATTTACAACCCTTTGATATACAGACTGTCCCTCTTTCTACAATGGTAGTTGACAGCTGTGTCACAACCTGCGGTGCATATCAAGCCGCTGCAAAGGGTGTGTCTAATGCTGAGATCCACTGACAAAGAGGCACCATTTGTCAAGTTGGGAGTGAGGACGGGCTGCTTTTCACTAAGATCTAGCATTGCTCATCAAGTCAAAGAGTCTATACGGTGTCAATCACAGCTCATGAACTGCTGTAAAACCCTCAAACTAGGCAGCACTGATCACATATGAATCAAAATTTTGTAACTGCATTGTTTATTTCTCACCTTTGGCATACCGTTTACCTGTGAAATGAGAAAGTCTGTGAGTCAGTTGGACACATGTTGAACACAGTCGAATGAAGCACCACCCACGAGCTGCACCAGCTTTCCATCTGTTTTTTTTTTACTTACAATTTTATTCAGAAAATTCAGCGATCATGCTTCTTGGAACAAGCCATTGAATATAAAAACATATCACAATGCAATAAAAACAACATAAAAATAGAGAATCCACAATGTGCACATATCAACGAGCCTTGGACGCATTTATATTTCTATAGAGCCAATCACTGTGACAGAACAGCCTGTTTTCATGCTCTGGTTACAAAAGCCATCCTCTTTTGTTGTACAAAGTGGGTAAAAAGCCTTTTACAAAACACAGTGGTTGCAGCTGTTCACTGCTGTTCACTCACAGCCATCCTAATGGGAATATATTATTTTATGTCACGGCATACTGGATCACCATAAACAAGACTGTTGATATAAAGCTTAAACACACAGATAAAGACAAATTCAATTCAAATTCAATGACTTCCGTTTCACTGGGGTAAACAGACAGAGGGATTCAGACTGAGAGATGGGCTGAGAAGAGTTATTGTACCATGTGAAAAAGCTGCAGGGATAGCTTGAAACAACAAAGAAATAAATATCTGACACCACAAAGTGGACAAATAAATGCAGAGTGATGTGCTTGAATTGCACCCTTACTATGAGCCTCTTTTGTTCTTGTTGTACGTTTTGGATCAGCGTGTGACGCTCCAGAGTGAGAGTGTAGCAAACACGCAGATGTGGGGTGAACAATTAACAAAAAATCTTTTAATGATTGTAATGATGCAAAGGGTAGAGGGACTGGGTAAATGGGAAGCCGGGGAGCGTGAAGGTGGGGGAAGCAGGTGAGGCTGTAGGGAATTGCGGCTGTAGGGTGGCGAGGGAGAGCGTGTGGCTGGTGGTGGCAGAGAGCGAGGATTGTCAGTGGGGAAGAGTGCTGAGTGTGGCTGAGTCCGAAGGTGAGGGGCTGAGCGGCGAGGCACTGGAGCTCGGTGAGGAGAAGCACACTGGTAAGGTGGGAAACAATCTGGTGCCGGAGAAGAGTGAAGCAGGCGTCTTTATACTGCAGGGAGAGGTGATTGGTTATGAACCGCAGGAAGTGAGGAAGTGGAGGAAGTGTGCTGAGAGCTCCAGTCCCAGGAAGCCATGCCCAGCCCCTGCAACACAGGGAGAGAAACAGAAAAAAAAACACCCAGCACACAAAACACCAGACCACCAGCCCCCACAAAGTACCAGGCACCACACAAAGAGCAGCAACAGCATAGTGAATTGGCCAAAGATTGAGGAAAAAGCACATCATTTTTTGCTATTTGGTTGAATTCAGAGCTGCTGCTGTGCAGAACAATCATGCTGGTGCATTGTTGTTTTAAGTTCACAGTTGATCCACTTTTACACTGAGCTGTTTTTAAGGACATGTTCCTATTTATCTTTCACAGAACACGCCAGGAGAACCCTCATCAAAGACAACACATGCTTTTGTTTGTCATAAGTACTTTGTGGAGTACTGAAGATAGGAGGGCAAATAACACTTCAGAAATCATTTGTCACGGCTCCAGCTGTGACTCCAGGTTTTCCTTGTGCTCTTATCCCTTTCTTCCGCATGTTTCCACCTCCCCTGTGTGTCTGTGCTGTGGGTGTGGCTTTTCCCTCACCTGGCTTCTGATTCAATCTCCACTCCTGCCTTAAATCATCTCATCACCATGCAGAATAAGAACCCAGCACCCTCACTGAGTCATTGCCAGATTATTCTGCCCGACTCAGTGATCACCAGAGTTTGCCCTTACACCAACTCGCCACTTCCATGCGACCACTACACCCTGCCAAGCCCTTCTTCATCCAGCAGACCCAGCTCCTCACCTTCCTCTCAGACCTTCCTGCCCCTCCTGTCTCCAGCTTCCCACATTCCCCCAGCTATCTTTTCTAAAAAACCCACCATCATCATCCACCCTTCCATGTTTGAGTCTGCTTTTGGATCCTGAAGAACACTAAGCCCTAACATTGTTATCGTTTCTGCTTTATATATCTTTCATAGTGAGTAAAACAGCCCAAAACCTACAGTCTAACAGATTTATACTAACTGAAAACAAATTGAAAGAAATAAAAGAGGAAAAACATTGCCCGTTCATGTATTTTACTCAGGTGCTCAGGTATTTTACACATTTAACTCACCTGTTTTCTAAATTAAATTTTAATGAAGTTAAAAGTTACGCATCACTCCAGTCTGCGTCACACCCACCCATTGCTCCTCCACAGCTCCACATATGGCCATTTCTGTCTCCCAAACACCAAAATGGCGACGGCAAAAATGCAGAATTAGAGGTTTCAGTCCACAAATCAATGGGTGACATCATGGCAAGTACATTATCTATATGGTCTACGATTTAAAACGTAAAACTGCATCTCTTTCTCTTTAACCTGTCACTTTTATCTGAATAGCATGAATGTAACTTTATTAAAAAAGAAAGAAAGAAAGGAAGGAAGAAAGGAAGAAAGAAAGAAAGAAAAGGGAGTAAGGAAGGATGGATGGATTTAAATATTTCATCTCATAGAGCACAGAATGGTGGCCTTGGCCTAAGTGTCGTTGTGACTCAGTGTGTAAACAGCACCTAGATAACAAAGAAATGTTAAATGACTCATTCATTGATTTTTATAATATAGATCTATAAATCCTTGTCATTAAATGGCACTACTTATTAAAAAACCTTTGGCCCAAGCTAACTTACCATAACAATATAGCTACTCTCCTAGGTTCCCTTTGTTACATCTTTGTCTGTGTACAAAGGTGATGTATTCATTGATTTCTAAAACAGATGACTGCTGGGTAAACACTGAGAGCGAGAGGCTCACGTCTATTTAAAGGCAGGATGTGACCAGTGCTGCAAAGCAGACAAAAAGGATGAAGCAGTGTTACTGCACATATAGCTCCAGGAAGTTGAAAAGAGAGATAAGAGACTGACCTTTGGCTTTTGAAGTGAAAAAAGAAAAGATGTGCTGGACAATTGTGTCCCTGCTGTTCCTGATAACACTCGGCTTTCTGTCTCGGGCTGAAGATAAGATAAAGGCCCCAGTGTCCTGTCCAGGCCACCAGACGGCCTTTGGAGGCTCATGCTATGAGTTTGTGAATCTCCAGCAAACTTTTTTCAGTGCGCAGGCTTGGTGTGAGCAGGGTGGTGGACACCTTGCATTTATCCAGGATGAAGAAACTCAGTATTTTCTTGAAAGACTCTTGGACCCTAACAAGGACGTATGGTTTGGAGTAGCACCCTTTGCCTCTCCAAACCTGCAATATTCTCCAACTGCTGAAGGTAAGAAGTCTGAAATGTGGAATAAAGGCAAGTTTTATTGTAAACTTTGAAAAATTGCTGTCTTGCAGATGTCCATACATCTTTATCCTCAGACAGTTGAGTTGAGTCTACAAACATTTGCAACAAAATGCTTATGAGCAAATCTCACACAGAGTCTATGACTACTACATTTTTGTTTTTGTTTGTGTTTTTGCCCCTCACACATTTGATTAAGTCAGTGAAATAGAATACTCGAACAGTTGTGATTTATTATGGTGCAGTTCCTTCCGATTTATTCTCAGTTGGGTTTTTGCCTGAAAAAAAATGAAGTGCCTATTGAGATATCCTTTTCATGCTCCTCTGTTCAATAATTACAGCCTTCTATCTGGCATAAAGCTTTTTCTTTTCCAACTGCGAAATGAGAAAGCCTTCACACGCTACAGATATTTTGCAAGAAATGAAAAACAAAAATTACAGGATTTAAATGGTTTAACCGGGTTTTTCTTTCTGTCTCCATTTAGAATAGAGGTGCTCTGTGCACATGCTGTCTCAAAAACAAAATGACCATTTATCCTATATAGGAAATATTATCCCAATCTCAACCTTCTAAGAAAGTCTTTTAAAATGATGTACAAATTATTGTTGAATAACTATTACACGGTTTAGAGTAAGGATATACTGTACTGCCTCTTAATACTGGTCCTCCCATGGGCCAGTTTTAAATGATTTTAATTTCCTTCGTTTCTTGTACACTTATGTTTTAAAAAACTTTCTTACTCCCACAGAAACCACACTTATTGAACTTGTCAAGCCCAATAACGATAACACTGTGTCATCTTTTAATATAAAGCAAAAATGTTTTATCCTGCTTTTACTTTTGCTATCAGGCAATGTCCAGCCCAATCCAGGCCCTAGGTATAATTGGTGTAAATGTTTGGAGCCTCATCCCAAAACTGGATTTTGTTAAATATGGATCCAGTCAACCGACATTGACATTCTTATTTTGTCTGAAACATGGCTTAACAAAGTCTCTCACAAGGATATCTCTATCAAAGGTCATAATGACTTCCGCTGTGATCGCCCTAGGAAAGGAGGAGGCATGGCTATTTATATAAAAAATTAATTCCATGTTACCCCCCTATCCTCCATGTCCATCAGTCAGCAATACAAACTTCTTGCCTTAAAGCTTGAATTCATTCAGGGGCATTCTATCACTATCATAGGTTTAAAACTTTAATGATCAAGCTTTTCTTCAGAACTTGGCCTTTTTTGAGTGGAGCAGACTCTCTCTCTGATGATGTGGAACTTGCATGGAAATACTTTTATGATGAATTCCTGTTTTTAATAAACAAACATGCTCCGCTTCGTAAATTTAGGGTAAAGGAACAAAACAATCCCTGGTTTTCCCATCTGTGACTTTGTTGCCTAATCCTAATCCAGCATGTGCATTTTTTGACATCGCTGTAGCAGCAACCTGGAACGTCAACAGTAGACGCAGAAGAATACCTAAAATGTGATATGTAGATGTGCAAGTCCACAGCAGAGTGGCAACATGTGGTAATGAGATGGGATGAGAACATGTTGGGCTGCTCTAACATGTTAACACAGACACTGGAATAAAAAAAAACAACAAGAGGTTCTGTGACGCACACATGCTGCTCACATAAGGGCAAAAAGGTCAGGAGTGTGTTTGAACTGCCCACAAAAGTGTGATTCTGTTTGTAGATTCTACGAACAAAAACACCATTGATAAGATGTTGGAGAAAATATGCGATCTTTATTACCACGGATAAGGTCATTGTACTTAGAGGCACTTGAGCTCAAACTGGGCATATATATGTTAATCAGTGTTTTGTTCCATCCTCAGGTGCGCTCTTTTGGCTGAATGGTTCTTATATCACCTATTCAAACTGGGTGAGCAGCCCACAGCCAGGAGAAGGTTACGGACACATATTGAGAGACTCAGGCTTCCAATGGAAAGCCACAAAAGACTGCAACAAAAAACTGCAATTTATCTGCCAGTTTGGTATATATTCAGATTTTTTTTAGTTTTTGTTTTTAAACACACCATACAGAATCACTTTATGATAAATCACCACGTCACTGTAATGCTTCTATATTTTTCTTAGACTCTGGCAGATCCATTGTGTGTGCTGGTCATGACACCACTCTGCAGTGCGGTCCCGGTCATGTCTTAATGATAGATGGTAGCTTCTACGGGCGTAAGAACATTCATTACTGTCGGTCTGTGCTGTCTCCACCAACAACAACCACAGAACGTCAGTGCGGCTGGGTGGATGTTGTAGAGTCAATAACAGGTAAAACACTTTTTTTTGCATTTAATGAAAACCTAAATTATTTTCACATCATTTAGTTGTTAAACTTGTTATAATTGATTTTTGAACGTATACAATTATCTAATCTGGAGCTGTTAAAGGAACTGATATCCACTAATAACCACTCTCTGCTTCATAATAGCTCCTTTTAGTTTATTTGCTGGACACAATAGGGAAAAAAAGGAAAACAGTACTGATGCTAAATGAGAAGGTTCTGCATGGATGAAAACTGTAATGAAAATCAATCCACCGTTGAAGGAAGTGATTGCCAGATATCACAAAGCACATTGTTGTCTCACTATCAACCATTATTTGCCGAGAATGACTGGCCGTCAGGATGTTTATGGAAGACAAAAAGCCAATAATAGCATAAACGCTTAATAGCCTTGAAAATACATCAGTAATACTCATCTCTTTTAGAGTAAATATTGACTCGTGCATTTAGCTGATGGTAAGAGCAGACTACCCATTCATACATTCCCAATGTTGCTTATTCTGTCCAGGTTGACAGGCAGTGCAATCATTCCCAGTATGCTTTGAGTAAGAAGGAGTGAACATCAAAATCACAATAGCAACCACAGCCAGTTCTTGTCCAGTGGCTCTTGCACAACAGAGTGCTTGACTCTTTCAATTACATAATAAGAACAGATTTTTTTTTTCGTGGGCTCCAAATAAGAACTCACACTCTTCAGTTTCAAACTTGCACTCGCCTTGCCTGATTTTGACTTTTTTTTTTTTTAATTTGACTTAGCAGACATTTTCAGTTTGAATGGACAGACATCTTAGTCTTCCATGTACAAAAAATAGAGGCGACTGTGAAGACAACCTGGTTTAACTTCCAACTTGTCAAATACTGTAGCCCTTGGCATCAGATACTGATGCACCGACGCACCCATAAGAGGCGGTATGACATTGGGCAGCGGCATCTTTTTATGCCCTGTGTAACTACTGTAGTATACAGAACAAGAGAGTCTGCATAAGGTCGGGAGATGGACAGTACAAACAAACTTTAAAATGTGTCCCGTGTGAAATCAGAGGTCAATCATTTATTGTAATAGAGTTCCCCAGGGATGATGGTTTCTATAGTCCAACCCTGCAGCAAACCTAGCCCTGATCCCTCATCATAAAGCCTATGGGATTTTTCCATTGAATTTTGGATCATTGCAGAAAAAAAGCTCGGTGGCAAACAGGCATTAATGATACTTACACGTTTTGTTCAGCAAGATGATCTTAACAAATGAACACCACTTTAAAGAGTTTTAAAGCCTTAAGGCAGTTACACCATGGTCACGTGGCTTCCCCTGCAAGGCTGTATGGCCGTGTTTGGTTTGATAGTCATCTGTAGTCTCGTTTAGCCACTTGTTAGCAACTGTCTTAAGACACATAAAAGCTTCAGAGTTTGTGAGCGGGGTATTTACTGACATATTTTATGTCGTAGAACAAAACCTGAAAGTCTCTTAAGCTTGTCTTAACCACCTTGTTTCAGGCATCAAATGAAAATACCATTCAAAATACCCACTGACTTTGAGACAAGGGAACTGGAGGCACTGAAATGCTTGCAGAATTTGGGGTTTTAGGACTCATTCCCAGGGTTCCCTATAAAAATGATTTAACATTTTATATAACAACATAATGTGATACTATGCGTAGCATACTGCACTAGAAACGCATGTCACGTACATAACCTTAGTACCAAACCATGCAAACCTTGATGGTTTTTCTAAACCTAACCGTGTGCTTCCATTACCTAAAAATTGAGGGGGTGGGGGCATCTGTATCTTGATCTGATTCTTTACTCTTTGTGCCTGCAGCGGCAGCAATTTGAATACAATCCAAAACAAGCCAGCGAAAAAAGTACAATTACATTTGGACATTTGGGACAGATATGTCAATCCTGCAATAGCTCTTTAAAACCGATTTTTAAGGATTTTCTATTTATGATGACAATGTTGATGAGGTATGAGCTGTAAGACCATTAGTTGAGTAACACCACCAAACTATTAAATATCAAGCAATTTAACTTTCAGTAATGTCATTATTGTCATTGCTGTGCGTTATCAGTAGCTGATTATGTCCTCTGTGTGATTCCCAGCTCACTGCCACGGCCAGCAGGTTTGCCAGATTGGTCAAGTTGTAAACTCCTTTGGTGAACCTTGTCCTTATTTGGGGAGCTACCTGTCTGTGGACTACCACTGCAAAGATGGTGGGTCACAGTAATTCTGAGCAATCATAAATGTTCTACAGGGAAGTTCTACATCAAGATGTTGCAGGTCTGATTGTTTTCCATCCAACACTTTGCTGAATTCACTTAGTGGACGTTTATATGGTGAAAAGATGAAACCAATACAAGCATCAACAAAGAGGTCCACTATAACAAGAGGGTTCCAAAGAAAGCACCTGTGGCTTCACAGAGATTCACATTATAAGCGACAACCCCTTTCTTTTTACGCCAACACATTATGGTCCCAGTGGACCCTCCTACTATGAAATGTCAAAATGGCTGACGTGAAAAGACCTGTTCTTCCCAAATGTGTTTTTTTCAGGCCCCGCTTATTAGTGCTGAGCAGTAAAACCTAAATCCAGACTTTCAAACATCCTTTCAGGCACTCACATACCATGTTTTTACAGACTCTTGTATTTTTTTACTGTCTTCTTGGTTCTATTTTAGTTTCAGCAAACAACTAATCTGTGACTCAAAGTTATTGCTCATGCATACCAAATTATTCTAAAATATATTAAGCTCTGAAAAGGATGGCACTTATAAATGATTTCTGAAATCTGTTTATTAAATTTTGTTTATTTTATATAAGAAAAGCAGTCACCTATACAGAGCAAATGAAAAGGGAAAAGGGGATCTCATGCAAATTCATTATACAACAAAAAAGTCATCCATTAACATCGTATTATCTAAGCATAATGCCTCAAATTTTAATAGTTGCTAGTTCAGCAAAGCTAAAAACCAAATACAGTCTTCTTCTGTGGCTAAGTAGCAGCATATTAGCAAGAGGATAATAATTGGCGTATAAGCTACTGTTTCATTACGTACAATTAACGTCACTCGACCTGCATATCTTTTATCTTTTGAATGTTTCTTCTCTTCTTCTTTCCCTTTCTTTCTGAACTGGACATCTG
Source organism: Plectropomus leopardus (assembly GCF_026936395.1). Classification (NCBI taxonomy): domain Eukaryota; kingdom Metazoa; phylum Chordata; class Actinopteri; order Perciformes; family Serranidae; genus Plectropomus; species Plectropomus leopardus. The sequence goes on from NC_142185.1 coordinate 10,022,266, forward strand.
ATGGTTTTCTTTGGTCTTTTCATGATACACCCTTGACTCAATTTAACATCATCACCTTTTCCCTCCGTCAAACGCCCATGTGGTGATGTTCAGCATATTCCAACATGCTCTTTTGTTGAAAGGACTGCAGCAGGCAGTAGTTCTGAGCAGAAGCTCTGTATTGCGTATTGAGAGTTATGCAGACGCTTGACGGATTTAATGCGGTCAGACATGAAAGTGAGTTCCAGTAAAAACCCGACAGTTGTGGCAGTTTTTACATTTTCACATAGCGCAATAAAAGTAAAAGTATCTGTGTTAATTTTATGAATGAAATACAATTTATTTGGAAGCAGCTGGGATTATAACAGGTCAGTCTATCCCTCACCCCCCTCCTTGCTTTTCCTCTGAGAGTTAAACTCAGCCTGCTCTCAGCCTCTGCAGCTGTGAGCTGATCGCCCTCCTGTCTCCCTGCTGCCTTTTCTTCTGACGCACACAACCTGTAGACATGACTCTCAGCAGAAAGTTGACATGATAGTATGGGCGCCCCGCACCTACTCCACTAACGTGACGTGGAAATGAGCGGTGGAAAACTTGCGATTTTTATTTATTTATTTATTTATTTTGCGGGTGCTTGTGCGCCCCCAAATAGATTGCGCCCTGGGCGGTCGCCCACATTGCCTATAGCAAAAACCGTCCCTGGCTGCTGTGCTGTCTGCTGAGATGATTAGGATGTGTGCTTGTCTTTTTTTTTGCCCCACAAACCCAGTTGTGTACAGGTACTTTGCTACATTTCTACTCATTATCTCCTCCCCAGGCCTCTCGCTGACAGTGGTCACTGTGGCTGCTGTTTTTGATGACGTCACTATCAGTGTGAAGTGGCTTTTACATTTGCTACTGGATGGCCTTAGCTGCAAGCTAAGTACTGGAGATGGCCATGTTACTCATCTGCAGAATCCAGAGGGGTGAGTAGAGATGAACTATGTGGGTTTGAAGTAGAGTAAATAATACTCATTGTGTTATAACAGCTGTGTAGTGTGTCTTCTAGAGTGTCTTCTTTGGCTCTGGCTTTTTCAAGTTTGAGAAAAAAAAGACTTAATTTTTACAAATAAGCATCTATTATTGAGAAGCTTGCACAATGCATTATCTGTAATTAATCAAAAATGTCACCCATACTGCCATTAAATTAGACGAAAGCTTTCATGTAAATGGTAAATGGACTGTATTTGCATAGCGCTTTTCTACTCTTATTGAAGCGCTTCCACACCACATTGTCACATTCACCCATTCACACACACATTCACACACTGGTGGCCAAGGCTACCATACAAGGTGCCACCTGCTACTCAGTAATCATTCACATGCACTCACACTCTGATGACATGGCATTGGGAGCAATTTGGGGTTCAGTATCTTGCCCAAGGATACTTCGACATGTTGCCTGGAGGACCTAGGGATCAAACCACTGACCTTCCAATTAGAGGACGACCCGCTCTACCCCTGAGCCACAGAATACAGCTCCAGTTTTATTTGCAGAAAAATGTCTGATTTGACTTTGCTGTGTCTGACCTTTGTAGCCTGAATTACTTTAATATTCTGTGGTCACTGCTAACAGTTTCTATGTGTGCTTTTTCTCAGGTTGGAGAGCAGCGTGGTGCACAAATATACTCATCCAAACACATTTGTTGTGGCAGTTGAGTGCACCAACAGAGAAATGCACATCACAGCTCAGAAAATAATTACCATTCAAGAGCCCATCACAGAGTTTGGTGTCATCAGGTGCTATGCTGGAAATCTGTCTTTTCATGCAACTGACTGCAAAGCCCTTTACGGGGAGCAATTTCAAATTCAAATGGAAGTAAAAGCCGGTAGGTGACAACCCAGTAATACCATAATATACCATGATTTTTTCTGTCCAATTTGATATCTCAGCATAAAAGCATCTGCTTTTGGTTTTTGTGTTTTATTCATTTCCTTTTTTTGTGTTTAAATGCATTTATTTTCTCATGGCAGGTACAAATGTGGCCTACAGAATCCAGAGGGATGACATGTTGTTGTCCGGTTTATCTGTGTTGAGAGGAAATGCTCCCCAGAATATCACAGTGACACCACAAATGATGAAGCAGCCTGGGCCTGGCTGCTACCAGCTGACCCTTTATGCATCGAACTTGGTTACATTCCCCGAAGTGTCCACACACTTGCAGGTAAATCAACATTAATCAAGTCTACATCATCTTCTATAGATAAAGCAGTAAAAAGTAACATGATGCATGATCCCGTCATGTTTTTGTTCTGAGTGTGATAATGGCATATGAAAAATAATATTTGAAGTTGACATTTTCATCATTTGATTAAAGTGCTGATTAAAGAAATAAGGCCTCTCTAAATAAGAAATTAAATTTAACCTTTAATTATAGCACTGTGTCACCTAATCGGCTGTTAACAGCAGAGCATGGAGAATGCATTACCCCTCTGAACTTCATCCAAATCAGTATCCTGTGAGATCACCACTGACTTTAAAATTTTAATTTTGCCTATTAGTGTCATTTTTAAAACTGGAACATTGTAATAATAATGCAAAATCAATTAATGTTCGAATTCAGGAGGCATGTTCATGTCTGATTTTCTTGACTAAGCCAGGGTTTTTTTCTCATGGCAACATTACTATGGACAACATCTAAAGTTTTACAGCCATTATTTAGCAAGATAATAGCAATTGTTCTTTTTTTTTTTTTTGACCACAAACAGGCCGTATCAGAAATTTAGTACCTCTGAAAAAAATAAACTACCTTTAATAAACTAGAGAAATCTCTTCACAAATCTCTACAGAGTAAATACTGAAGATACAAGATGAAGTTTTCTTGTTTCACACCACTGCTTGCATATCCTCAGGGCCTTAATAATGTTTTTAATGCATTTTGTTTCTCAAAGAACATTTGCAAAGTCAATTTTTGGAACTTTACAAACCTCTGTTTATTTCCATTTTTACTAGCAAACAGTGTCCTTCCTCTCTGTCTTTCTTGGGGAAACTTCTGCTTTTCTTGGCACATTACCAACCCCTGACAATCAAAGAATAGTGTGAGAATAGTGTGGAATATTAATCGTGTCATCCTTGTGTTTGTGCATGTGATCACATACCAAGAGCAAAAAATACAGGGACCCATTCATTAAAACTTTGCTCTATAGCACAACTACTGGTGAAAAACTCCACAGGGTACTTAACAAATGGATAAGTCTTTATTGTTGTGAATCATTAATGGATTACTGATTATTAGCATAAAGTTAATGATAGGTTATAATGCATGGGGTTGTATATAAAAAAAATAAAACAAATAAACAAATAAAAAATATTTGGGGTTGCCATGTTGTGAGTCCTCATCCTTCACTGCATTGCAGTGAAAAATTAAAACTCTAGATCATCCAGATTACTGACAACTTAATAATGAATTATTTATTTTGTAAGTGAAGACCTTGACAACTAAAAAATCTAATTGCAGGCGTTAGTCTGAGAAACACATTAGTGGAGCAACAGCTTCAGTGCTGTATGTCCAGTCCACTTATGATGCATACAGGTGCAGTCTGGAGTTGTAGGTCAACTACATTTTGGCAGCGCATAGAGGCTAATGTATAATCCCTATAACCTTTTTTTTTTACGCTGCCTGTTTAAGGCAGGAATATCACACCGTTATGCCACCTCACCATTCTGTATTAAAGGTATGATTGCGGAATTGGGGGACAGGGTTTAGCATTTATGATGGCAATAAAGTTAATGAAAACGCCAAGTTGAGGTCTGTATAAAAGGGACAGCCGGCAGGACGGGACAATAGGCGGAACATTTGTGACATTTTGAAGGTGTGTTTTGTGTGCGACCTACCGTGAGAGATTAAAAAAAGCAACTGTTATCAGTTAGCAGTTAAGTCAAAGAAAGGGCACAGCAACTGTCCATTTGGAAAACAACAAAATTGGAGACCTTCTTATTCTACAAGGAGAGGATGAGATTGGCCGCCATATAACAGAGATGACACATGACAATTATTAATGATGTCATATTAGTAATGTCATGCCATTGTTATTGTTTAAAAAGATATGCTTAGACATAGGATATATGTTACAGACACGGTTGTACTAAATAGCATGCCCGTCAAGTCTCTTTTGCTTCCGCAAGTTCTGCGTTAAAAAAAAAAAAAAAAAAAAAAAAGACTTTTAGGAGTTACACGCTTAAAACTGTGTAAACATGTTTAACATATTGACATGTTGTGTAGACATACCTCATGACTTAATTACACAGTGTATTAGCTTGTATCTGTTGTAATAACTTTCCCAGACAAGTAATATAAAGGGAATGTTGATGTGTTTCTTTGTTTTGTAATTCTTCATATACTGCAGATATGTGAGTTGGAGAAAGTAGCCAGGCTTCAGGCCTTTGTGTTGACAGAGAGGGATGATTGTCCAGACTCTCCAGATATTACAGTTGGAGTGTCCCTTGAACAGGGAGCACCTGTGCTGCTGCTTTTCTCTCTGAGTGAAGACAGCAGCTCATACTCTGAGACCAGAGAAATGATTAAAAGCAAGGCCGTTTTCCATTTCAGACACCCAATTCAAGGTATGGAAGATGTATCAAAAACACAGGCCAAATATAAGGAAAATTACCACCCACTGTGATTTATAATTTGTGAAACAGTTAACCAAGAGCAATCTAAAAAATACCAAAAAAACATAGGCATTTAATACACATGTTTAAGCTGTGTATATGTGCAGATTTTATGTGGAAAACTTATTGTATTAATTCAGGGAATGTTTTGCTGCAGGATCTTTTCAAATGAAACTCAGAGCATGGAACGTCTTCTCCTCTTTAGAAGTGGATATGTCTGTTTTCTGTGGCAAGGATGCCACCATAACACTGAATGGTCATAATGACTATTTGTTTAAACAGGTAATAATTTACCTTCAACAATAATATTTTTGATTTAGAGGGAGGAATATGTACCCCCTGTAGCTCTCCTCCATGTGATTTTTGATGTGTTTCATACTAACTACTGCATTTCTAAATCCTTTTATTAATTTTCTTTTCAGAGAAATGAACATATTAGAGTTGTCAGATCCCCAATGGAGGCCATTGCAACACCCTCGTATTCAGTACCAAGCAAAAATGTAACTATCACACTTTCGATAAGTGATGCAGCCAAACTAAATGACCCGCGGAAAAAATACGAGTGGGCATGCAGTGAGTATTGTGCTTTTTCTACTCTTTTTCAGCTCATTTCAAGTGTTAAATGTTTTGTGGGTTCAATATTTATTGGATAAAGTTAATAAAGTAACATATTTTAATGTGGTGTTAATGTGTTGATTGACTGAGCTACAGATGAGACCAGGACATTGTGTATAAAGGAGTTAGCTTATCAAACCACACTATCTTTGTTAGTGTTCCTATGCCTGTGAGAGGGGTGGAGCATTGATCTAACAAACCCCGGACCTTCATCTGGGAGTCTGGTGTTTGCTTCCCGTGTGAATGTGATGGGTTTTTTTCCACACCTTACCATGTGCCTCCTTTCCCTAATCCTAACTATCTGTGCCAGCATGTGTGTTAGTTGACATCCCAGTGTTCGTTCGTTGCCTAAACATAACCATGTGCAGCGTAATCTCACCATGTGCTTGTAGCACGCAGAAGGATACCTAGAGTGTTATAAGTAGACATGGAAGTCCCTTGCAGAGTGGCAATATGTGATGACTATAGATGAATATGTGTTGGCAGGACAGAGGTGCTAATGTGAGCCAAACTTTGATGGTATTCAGGACCAGCTTCTGCAGTGGGGAAATAGTAGGCTTCATAGCTGAAGTGTTAGTTGTGAATTAGGAGTTTTTTTAATGCAACCTGTAACCCAATGAACTATGATGTGGTCCCTAGCCATGAAAGAAACACTCTGCTACTACTGTAGGTAATTAGGCAAGCTAGTCCATCATACTACAGACTGGATTCTGCATTTGAGTAGATAAACATGCTTTAATTAATCTCTAGCATTTTGGTTCATGTTTTGGAGATGTTCATGGATATGGCTAATCTTCTGAGATTCTTTTGCCTGAATCGCACAAGGTGTTTCAGATCATAAATTAATAAGAACATCATTAAGGCCAAGACCAATGTATACAGGTAGAAATGAGATGCTCAGAATGCCTTTTTACAACATCATTAGAGATGTAACACAATATATGAAAACATTAACGCCATTGGTGTGTCAGATATTACCACATATAGTTTGTCATATAAGGACTATGTGTAGCTATTCTTATACAAATAAACACAGTAGATATAGATATACCCAAACACACATAACTTTCAGACTTAGTCTTCAGTGTTTTTGTATTATTATGTCAGTTGTTATTGCAGCTGAATAATGACTTTCCTTGCTGTTCGCAGAGAATCCCTGTCGATGCCAGGGAAATTTCGAGGGACTGACCTATCACATTACAGAACACTGCCAACCAGATCCATTTCAGTTCATTAAATATAATTTTAATGTTATAAATAGAGCTGATACGAAAGTGGAAAAAACTGAATCCATATGCATCACCCTTAACCCCAAGAAGAATCTGCCAACTTGGCTAAGGTACTTATAATTTATCTGCACTGATTACTACAAGCACTGAACCTGACATCATCATCTGTGTTCCCAATACCTAATCTGACAGAATATTTCATGTGTAAATGTAATTTTCATGCAGTAGAAATCGGCCAGTGAACTTGAACAAACATACAGAATAACACCAGTGATTTCAGAAAATGATGGAATAAATGAAACTTTCTAAGAGTTCACGTATCTCATTTGTTTTAGACCAAAAACTGCTTAGTAAAGATAGAACTTTTCACAGCAGACAATCTGACCAATCAGAAAGATACAGGCGAAACTAATTTTGTTAGCAATGGGCCAGTCCTATCAAGTCACCCAGTAAGCCATGTCAGTGCACCAGTTTGCACAATACCAGTACCTTGGAATGAGCTCACATAAATGGAATGCAGTCGTTTTTGATTTTTGTCATTAGATCAAGCAGAAAACTAAAAGTAAATTGTTTATTAGTCATGGAGTTTATACACCTATGCAATATGTTTTTACCAAGCTGTTTTTTGTATACATTTTTGTTGTTAGTTAACCAACTTTTCTATGTATTTGTTATACCATAGTCTCGCTTGTACTGAGGGCTGTAATCCAATACAGAAGAACAAGGATGCAAAAATCAAAATGGATTGTAAAGGACAGCAGTGCCCACAAATTGTGTGGAACATCGAGGACTTAAGTGATGACAAAAACTGGCCAGTAAGTCTGATAAATCAATTTGAGATTGTCTGGGACTCAAAGATCAAATAGTGTTTAATAATGTAATGTAATGTCACTGACTTATCAAACCTTCATGTTAATTTTACAGAATGATATAGAAAAAGACTGCTACAAGAAGGCAAACAAAAGGCCACTTGTACTTAAAAAGCATGGTGGCACTGAATACACTGTGAAAGCTCAGATTATTGAATTTGCCAAATCTAAAGGTCTGAACATCACTGTGGTGATAACGTCTGGTATGTATACATAATTCAGAGAAATAATGTTTAAGCTGTTTTGGGAATTATATTGCTTTAGTCTGTGATCAGTTTTTGGTTGAAACCAGTATTAATTTATCTCTGAGGTAATGCATAGTCAATGATGAAAATCGTTTTCTCACGTTTATATTTGGTTAATTGAGGAAGATGAATTAATGCAAGGAAATTAACTCAACACCATTGCCGAAAAACCAGTACTACACCAATTTAAAGTAATGTTTTAGTGTTGGTCTTTTGCTGTTTTTGACCATTAAATCAAGATCAACAAGCATAAATAGCACTTTTGATTCTTGGTAATAGTACACATTGTCCTTTTCCTTTTCCACTAAAGCGGATGTGGTACCTCTTTACCACACATTCATCATAAAGACATCATCATCTACAGAGAAATCAACTAGTAGCAACGTCAAGGACAGTAAAGAAGACAAAAAGGAAAAAGACAGTAAGGAAGAGGATAGTAAGGAAAAAGACAGTAAGGAAAAGGATAGTAAGGAAAAAGACAGTAAGGAAAAGGATAGTAAGGAAAAAGATAGTAAGGAAAAAGACAGTAAGGAAAAGGATAGTAAGGAAAAAGACAGTAAGGAAAAGGATAGTAAGGAAAAAGATAGTAAGGAAAAAGACAGTAAGGAAAAGGATAGTAAGGAAAAAGATAGTAAGGAAAAAGACAGTAAGGAAAAGGATAGTAAGGAAAAAGACAGTAAGGAAAAGGATAGTAAGGAAAAAGACAGTAAGGAAAAAGACAGTAAGGAAAAGGATAGTAAGGCAAAAGACAGTAAGGAAAAGGATAGTAAGGAAAAAGACAGTAAGGAAAAGGATAGTAAGGCAAAAGACAGTAAGGAAAAGGATAGTAAGGCAAAAGACAGTAAGGGAGATGACAGTATAGAAAAAGACAGTATGGAAAAGTCCAGTAAGGAAGAAGACAGCAAAGAAAAGGACAGCAAGTTAAAAGACAGTAAGGAAAAAGACAGTACAGAAAAGGACAGTAAGGAAGAAGACAGTAAAGAGAAAAACAGTAAGGAAAAGGACAGTAAGGGACATGACAGTAAAGAAAAAGAAAGTAAGGAAAAGGACAGTAAGGAAGAAGACAGTAAAGAGAAGAACAGTAAGGAAAAGGACAGTAAGGAAGAAGACAGTAAAGAAAGGGACAGTAAGGACGAACACGGTAAAGAAAAGGACAGTAAGGAAAAAGACAGTAAAGAAAAGAGCAGTAAGCAAAAGGACAGTAAGGAAGAGGACAGTAAAGAGAAGAACAGTAAGGAAAAGGACAGTAAGGAAGAAGACAGTAAAGAAAAGGACAGTAAGGATCAAGACAGTAAAGAAAAAGACAATAAGGAAGATATCCCTGCTGTTCCTGCCTCTACATCTCCTGCCTCTACAGACACCACTACAACATCTACCACCGCAAACACTGCTGATGCATTTCAACACACAACCATGGACAGTTTTGACAGCCTTAGGTGCAGCATATCACCACAGACAGGAACAGTCCTTGAGGCTTTTGTTATAACTTGCAATACTGAAATTCCTTGTTCCGACTGTCAGTATTGTTTTAAGACTATTGATGGTAAGTAATTCTGGTCAGAAAACCATTATAATATACTGATTTATCTAACCTTTCCCCCCCAAAATCAGCTATCACATAAAAACCATCTAATTTATTTGCTTTTTTGAAAATTGTCAGGTAAGCATCTGCGTTGCAGTAATGACAGTGAAGTGGAGTCTGTCTTCCTTCCTCTTGGAAACAGCAGTTCTAACTACAACCTGATTATAAAAGCAACTGCAAAAAATAGCAGCTTTGTAACTAGCACCACTGTGACTGCGAAGGTTTGTCAAAAACATGATTTAAAAAATTAGTTACTAACAGAACAAGACCAATGGAAATGTTGCAGTCTTCCTTTTCTTTCAGTAATACAATGTCTTTTTCTACTCAGGTGCTGGATTCTACATCAGACTCCAGCTCTTCATTAGACGGTCTTAAGGCTTCAGTGGAGAATGCTTTGGCTCAGCTTGAGGAACAAGGTCAACTGTCCGGAGAAACCGTGGGACAAATCTTTAGTTCTGTTGCCAACAAACTGAATGCCCAATCTGATGAATCGAAAAAAACTGAAAGGCAAAAGGTAAGTTCACTTTCAGGCTGAAAGTTGTCGACCTATTTGGACGTGCCTCCCTGAAAATGTGGGGACCCCTTAGTCATCACATGGTAAAGGTCAGTCAGTGACAGTCAGTTAGTGACCTTCCACGTCAACCTCTAACGTTTTAGGTACCCTTGCGGTGTCAACATATGATGTTCTGAGTTCAGAGTGAGAACGGGTTGGATAACCATGTAATATGAGGAGGTGGATGGTTCCCACAAACAACTGACTTTAGTGCGGTAGCCTGGAGTTCGCGTCCCGTATGTGTGTGTGTGTGGGTGTTTTTTCCACACCTCACCATGAGCCTCTTTTGCCTAAATCCCCGTGACTTTGGTGCCCAATCCCAACCATCGTGACTGTCCGCTCTGTTGTGGGAACATAGGGACCATGCCGCGTCATCCACAGGTGCATTTGTTGACTTCACAATATCGGGTGCATCATCCCACCACATGCTTTTGTTGATATCACCGTAGAGGCATCCCGGAATGGCATAGGTTGACGCTGCCAGGATAACTAAAATGTCATAGGTTGCCATGGAAGGTCACTGACCGACTATCAACAATTCGGGGTGAGACTATGTTGGTATCTAAACAACAACAACAATATGCATTTCAACAAATGCATATGTTCAAATTGTCTCCCCTCTAAATGGGGACACGACTTGTCAGTATGTCAGGTTTTGAGTTGGTGGAAGGAAATTTGGACACAACTAAGCTGAGCTATGCAAATACCATAACAAGTAACAAGTAATGTGAATACTTTTGCTGTTGAGTTTTAAAAAGTCATTACTCTTCAGTGACTCATGGATTGCATTTACAATCAATGTGTATGTATGGTATATTACTTCATCTGCCACCATCAAATATGTGGCTGACAGCCCTCTTCAAGACTCAGATAAATGCAATCTACAGATAGACAGACTGTCTCAATATGGGAAACTTTGTATCTTCATTTGGTTAAAAGATATTGTGAAACTAAATACTACTCTAAAAATTTTTAAGAAAGTGTTTTTATTATTATATTTGTTAAAGCTTCGTGAGAAGATGCTGTACACAATGATTGACATAGTTAAAGAAACTCCAATCAACACTCCAGATGAAGTTCAAGTGACAGCCCGAGGACTTACTGCTGTCGTCCAGAGAGGCACTGAACTCAGCTTCTCTGCTCAGGTACGGTCCAGTGAATCACACTGAGTAAAAAAGCAGATTACGGATGGAAATTATGTGTCAAGTGCTGTTTTAATACGGCTCAGGGCTTTTTGTTAATGAATTGCTGTTGGAAGGACAAGGCCAGCTCAGCTTTGCAAGTTGTATTTGTATTTGAGGCAGGATATTTGAGGTGAGAAGTCAGGGGAGTATTATTATTTCCTTGATAGAATTTTTTTTTACTTACTACTTTTTATTTATTACATAATAAAAAATGTCTGTGATTGTGAACTTTGATTCCTGGCTCCAGGAAGAGGCGTCATTATTTTTTGCAGAACTGAGCTCATCTCTCATTCACATGGACATAAACAAAAATAAAGAAAACATGAATGAAGTACACACTGCAGCCAGCACCATTGTGGAAGGAGCAAGCAATATGCTGGACTATTCTTCCAGTGTGAGTTGTTTAACCCTAAATTCCATGCTGATGAGATTTACTTATCTAACTCTGCATGATTGTACCCTTCTCTTGTCATAAATGCTTTGTGTTATATTTTACAGAAAAACATCTCTGATGCCCTTCTTCTTGCTATGAGCAATACACAGAGTGCACTGTTAGCGTTTAAAGATGTTAATGAGAGGCCAACTATCATCCAACAGGGTCATATTGGTTTGTTTGTAAAAAGGTAAGATGCTCTTTGGCTGCAAGCTGTGATTTATAGTGGATAGACTTAAAGCAGTGGTTCGAAGTTTGGGGGAATATACTGATTTCTTTCTGGTAGAGAGTTAGATAGGAAGACCACTCTAACATCTGTATAGTAAATAAAAGACTACAGCCAGCAGCAAGTTAGTGTAGCTTAGCACAAAGACTGGAAACAGGGGCTATAGCCTGGCTCCACTGAAGATTACAAAATCTGCCTACCAGCTCCTCTAAAGCACTAATTAACACTTCATATCTAAAAATGTGGGTTTATGTGCTGAACTGGACTGGCCTGGAGCAGTAACTTTTTAGAATATCTGCTGGTTGCTTGGCAACCTCATGATGCTGACAACACTTCCCAGACATAAAACTGTATAGCACACTGCAACTTGTGGTTTTGTTTTGGTTTGTTTTTTTGTTTTTTTTCAGAAATAACCTTTTAATTAGTGAGCTTTGCTGGTGCTTTTTACCTTTGAAGACAACCAGGCTAATGGTTTCTCCCTGTTGAAAGTATTTATGTTACAATAACAGTTTGTAAAAAGCTGAAGCTTTACTGGACAGATATGAAGGTGGTAAAGACTTACATTTTACATGTATTTCGATGTACTGGTAGATCAAAAAATTGGGTGCTTCGCTTAAAATGCAAGTTACTAGTTGGCAACTGTTTTTGTTTTTTTAATACAGTGCCACAAATGCCTATGGCTGTTGTTATTTTGCTGACATTTTGTGTGTGTTAGTGTGTGTGTGTGTGTGTGTGTGTGTGTGTGTGTGTGTGTGTAATTTGCTTCTTTGCATATTATAACTTATAACAGTTAATCACAAACAATAAAATACTGTGCTATTTAATCTCATTGATCTTGTTAGAAGTAACTAAGCAGTGTTGGGGAGTAACTAGTTACATGGAATTATATTACAAAATAAATATAATTGTAACAGATTGCAGTTACAGAAAAAAATGTAATGAAGGTACAGTAAATAATCAAAATGTTTCAAATGGGTTTCATCCAAATGTATCCTTTATATGCAGAATATTAAATTCATTCTGTTGCTTTTCAGGAATGCTGTCTTTTGGCATAGCATATTTCGGAACATTTTTCTGCTTTATTGTCCAGTTTAAAATATTTTTAGGAAAGTTATCGTAAAATAATCAGTTACAAAGTTACAAATGTAACTATAATAGTTACATTATGTATTAAATTTTTAACAGGGTAACTAGTAATCTGTAACCTATTACATTTAAAAACTAAAAGTTCTAACACTCCTGATAATAAAACATCGGCCCACATGACACTCAAACTGTAGAGCAATTTGTCTGTCCTCCTCCAAACATTTAGGGGCGAGATCCCCAAAGATGGATTAAAACTGAATATTTATTCCCAATGAAGAACACAAGTAAAATAACATTGAAAAGAAATAGTACAACTGACTATACCAACTATCTTTTAAGAGTCTGTTTTTTTTCTTTTCCCTCAGAGTGACACCAGAAAGTTTGCATACGGAGTCTATAAATATTTCTGACAGTTCCAGCCCATCATTTTCTCTCCCAAAACTGACCTCTGATATGTTACCTAAAGATGAACCAGTGGATATACGAGTAAGTCCAGAGTGCTGATGTGTGCATGTGTGCGTTGTGTGAGTCAGTACTTCCAAATGGTGTATCAAATTTAGGGAGGGGGGTACTATCATGTTCAGTATATGAGATTTAATTTGTCATGTGCTTGTGGTGAATTGGTTCAGGCTTTTACTTCGCTATATATATAAACACATTATTACTGATGTCTCTGTCCTCATTTCACCTTACCTACAAATACAGATGATGGTGTGCATGTTACATCCCATATTTTTCTCAGTGTCTGACCTGCTAAAGGGGTTAGAACCTACTTTGTGCTTTAAATATGTTAACAGATGCTGAGTGTTGACAAAAACCCATTTTCCTGGAATGAGCGAGGGAACATCAGTGGCCAAATAGGTGCTCTATCCCTCACAACAACCAGTGGCTCCAGTATCAATGTGGAGAACTTGAGTGAGGATATCAAGGTCAGTACAGCAGCTGAGAATTGTTCTTTGGTCTATTGTGCTCTCCTGTCGAGAGCATGTTGACTGTAAGGACAAATCTATAACTTCTTCCAAGAAATTGTATTTCAACCATGAACTCAGGGGGCTTGTGTGGAGTACTCTTTGAAATGAAAAGGTCTGACATTGTGCAGTATGTAAGTGAATACTTACAGAAAAATGAATTAAAAGCACTTCACCTGTTTTTTCAAGAGATACTTGTGGCTGCAATGACCAACGGGATAAGTTGAGGCAGTATCACAACAGCATTGTCAATATATTAGTTGGACTTTCAACTTCATTGCTAATACATTCATTGCTCCCCTACCAAGAGGAGTGCACTAAGGAGTAAGCTATACTTGTCCCCAGTCCATAACATCCCATAGCATCCCAGGTGCTGCATGCTCTCAATGTTAAAATGCTTAGGTGTGTTGTGAGTCATTTACCTTTATTCATAAGAATGGCATGCCAGGTGTTTACTTTTAAGAAGCCATGAGTGACTAAATTCACAGAAGTTACCTAGAATTACCACCTTCTGTTTCTTTCCTTCCATGAACCCATCAAGTTACAGATACAGTTTAAATCAACGTTTGTCTCATGACAGTTGCAATGCTTCACATGTTGCTGCAGGAAGCTAAATATTCTAAAATGAGGATGCTTCCCACACATCTTCAACCTCGTAGCACAGAGGATCTATACAATCACATTTTCAAGGTGGACACCAAATATTGTTGTCAGCAATTCGGTATCTGACCAAATGTCTCCAGTTCTGTTCAAGTTATGACATTGACTAATGGCCTGACTAAAAGTGTTTTTGCACTACATGACCTGACCTGAAGTTGGCCTATGACCTTTTGGATATAAAATGTCATTACTTTCACTCATTTTTGAGTTATGGCCAAAAGCATGTTTTGTTAGGTCATAGTGACCTTGACCTTTGACCACGTAATTCTAATCAGTTCAAGATAGAGTCCAAGTGGTTATTTATGACAAATTTGAGGAAATTCCCCCAGTGCCTTCTTGCCATCATGTTTATGAAAATGACAAAGATGCGGACCTTTGTACTTAGCCCTCTAAAATCTAATTAGTTCATCATTCCCAAGTGGATGCTCTTATCAAATTTGAAGAAGTTCCCTCAAGTGGCTATTGAGACAGGTGCACGTGTGAATGAAATGTACATACATACAGAAGTACATACAGAAGTACATACGGACGTACGAACAGACAGCAATCTGACAACATAATGTATCCAGTCACGGCTATCGCAGAGGCATGAAAGCACTGCAAGGTGTAAACAATAGAGGACGCATAGAGTCTACAGTCTGTTAATGGTAACAGTGTATATGTTGTTTATTAGTACTTAAACCTTTTATACATATGTAAATAGAAAATTTCTCATTTGTATTCAGCTTGTGTTTTTGGGTCCATTTTCTGGCCTTTTGCCTCGTCCACAGATTCTCTTGCCAAGGCATGTTGGAGAGCAGGTGAACACCTCTGTTTTGGACCTGGGGAACTACAGCACAACCGCCATAGACATTCGTTCAGCTGACAATACATTGGTGATAAAGGTCCAGTAAGATGTTATCTACATTTCTGAAAGTGTAATAAGCACTTTAAAATCAGCTTTGGTCTCTTTTTACAATATGGACAGTTTTATGAAATTAGTTGTATTACTAGCAAGACTCTCACAGTAACCCAGTCAATTCTTATTCCTCAAATCCCAATGCTTTTCATGCCCTTGGCATGTGATATGGATGCTGAAGGCGCCCTCCCTAGTGTGTTTATGAAACAAACCCGGCTTTCAAGTAACTATAAGATATCCATTCATTCATTTATTCATTTTCTGTAACCGCTTGTCCTCATAAGGGTCGCGGGGGGGCTGGAGCCTATCCCAGCTGTCATCAGGCGGAAGGCAGGGTACACCCTGGACAGGTCGCCAGACTATCGCAGGGCCGACACATACAGACAGACAACCATACACGCTCACAGTCACACCTAAGAGCAATTTAGAGTCACCAATTAACCTGAGCCGCATGTCTTTGGGCTGTGGGAGAAAGCCGGAGACCCCGTAGAGAACCCACGCAGACACGGGGAGAACATGCAAACTCCGCACAGAAGGGCCCCCACCCACGGACCGCACCCCGTTCCAACTGGGTTTCATGTATAAGATATCCATCCATGACAAAATCTGACACTAAGAGCAATTACTGTCATGAAAAGGAGAAAATCTGCATGGGGTAGGAGGAAGGGGAGGTGGATTAGTCAAACAAAACTGAACTTTTTGCCAGGAGACTAGTTTGTGTCAGTGTTGTTTTAACATGACATTACACGATTTACGTATGGTTGCCATGCACTGATGAAAATGACAGATTGACATCATGAAAATTATGTAACAAAACTTACTTGTTTTAAGTCAAAACATGATCCCTTTTTTTAATTAACGTAACCAAGACGTTTTGTAACAACAACGTAATCACCGACCGTTTCCCAACATTAATCAAGTGTTACAATGCGTTTCAACTTTGTGTCACATAGAACAGTAAAAGGTGCCTTGTGCATTGCTTTAAGACTCCTAGAGGCATGACAAAGCATCAATGTTTGATGACCTGGGAATGAGAACAGGTTGTACAGATTTTGCTACAGTCCCTAACATCATAAATTCTTCAACTGTTACTAATGATATATTTCTTATTGTACTGTTCTTCTTTATCCTTGATATCAGGGGGCTAAAACAATAAACATTGAAAACTGTTAATAAATCTGGATTAAAATCAGTATTGTACTGTTTAAATCACAAATGTTGTCTTTGCTTTTATGGATGCATCAGCCTTTGCACTGAGAATTTTGCTGCATCTGTGTCGACACACTTTTAAAGATGGTGCCTTCAAAGGATCCTTTACCGATCAAATTGCTCCTTGGTTATATGGACTATCCAACTGAAACAAATAATGTAGCAATGACAGAGATGCCTCACCATGGAACAACACAAGGTACATCTGTCTTACATTGCTTGTTTTTGTATGTTTTTATCTTTGATGCCTTTTAATTTGATTTGATATTTCAGTACGTTTGTGTGTCTTATACAGAGGAGAGATACTCTTGGCTACTAGACCCTAAAGATTTAAAGGGAAACACTGGATTACACTATCTCGTAGTGAGGCCCATTGTCGGTCCAGGTATAAAATCCATCAATGCCACTTTATCAATTACCTCCATCACGGCCGCATGTAAATTTTGGGATGAATCAAAATTGGACTGGAGCAAATATGGATGCAGGGTAAGCACAGTAATTCAATCTGCCAATCATGTGTTTCCCAACCTTTGATGTTAATAATTGTTGTTGTTGTCCTCCAAGGTTGGTGTGAACACCACACATTTAGTCACCCAGTGCCTTTGCAACCACCTTACCTTTTTTGGGAGCTCTTTCTTTGTCACTCCCAACCTTGTCGACCCATCACGCACTGCTGAGCTGTTTGGGACTTTTGCCGAGAATCCTGTGGTTGTCTGCTTTGTGGGGTCACTTTTTGTGGCCTATCTCTTGGTGGTTGTGTGGGCACGGCGAAAAGACATTCAAGACATAGCCAAGGTACAGTATATCTAATACATTATCATCAGTTGTCACGTTGCAGCTTTGCAGTGGACTCCTGCATCTACATATTATGTTTTAGGTATCCTTTTGCATCTGTTGTTTACATTTCGGGATGTTGCTACCCTGATGTCAACAAATGCACATGGTGGGATGACATTGCACTTGGTTATGTTCAGGCAACAATAGCACATGGCAATCAACACTCTGACAACAACAAGCGCGCATGCTGGCACGGGATGATTACCCAAAGTCACCGATGGTTAGGTGTAGGGGAAGGAGGCACATAGTAAGGTGTAAAAACCCCATCACATTCAGATGGGAAGCAAACACTGGACCCCTGCATGAAAGTCTGGGGTTTGTTGGACCCAACCACCACTCCTCCCACCCACTGTTACTTATATTACGCCGTCCTGCTGTGAGTCATGCGCAAACAAAAGATGACTTTGGACATCACGATTTTATGCCAAAAGCACTGTCAAAGTAGTAGTATTTTACAAGTTAGGAATGAGAAGGGGCTGGTGCATCTCCAGTTATAAAGTATAATTCATAAATGAAGTAAAATAATATAAAATGTAATCCCACTCAAAATAAGCATCAGTAAAGGAACATGCATGTTGTTTTGCTGGTTGGCAGGTGAAGGTGACTGTGCTGGAGGACAATGATCCCATGGACGAGTACCGCTACTTGTTGAGTGTAAGCACTGGACATCGGAGAGGAGCCTCCACTTCTTCTCAGGTAAATATGTTATCATTTCATAGCAAAGAGTCGAAGTTGGATTCTGGGGGCTTCTGCAAAGAATCTGTGTGGGAACAAAGATTCTGCTAACAAAGTCCCCTCTAATAAGCATGCATGAATATAAACCAGGAATACCTCATAAGGAGGAGGTTTGGGTGGTGGAAGTAACTTGGTATTATTAGCTACACAGCTGTGAATGAGCCAATGATTGTGAAGCATATACAATACAGCTAATGCCAATTCAAGTTTGATAAGAGTTCTCTCTGAATAGTCATTAACTGGAAGACAAATGGCTACTCATCAGTTTGTTTCTCTGCCCTAAGTTCCACCTTAAATCAGTAGCCTACTGCTTCTGATCTGTATAACTTTTGTTGCACAAATTAAAGGCCACCCATTTGTGGGGTTTTTTGCCTTCGCTCTGGTGATAGCTATGGCAACATCACTGGTGTAATCTAATGTATTAGATCTTTATGCTCATAGGTCAAATGTCAAGGTTACTGTGACCTTGTGTCCTTCTCATTAAAGCATGCCAATCATCAAATGTCTGTGACCTCACAAAACATGGTTATGACCATAACTCAAGAATTAAAATGTTGATTATGTAAAAAAATCACACAAATTGCTAATATAATTTAATGATGAAGTAATGGCATTTTATATACAAAAAGTCAAAGGTCATCATAATGTTCGGCAAAAACACTTTTCTAGGGAAACATTTGGTCAGACACTGAATTGGTGACACGAATCTTTGTTCCAACTTTGAAACTGAGCTGATTGTATAGATCTTTTGTGCTGCCAGGGGGAAGATGTTTATGAAGCAACCAATTTTTCACAGACATGGATGTGAACTGTAACTGCAATTTGACCAGTCTGTGGAGGAATACAACCACCAGGCGGTTATTCCAGTTTAGCTACCCTTTATATTATGTCTGTAGAGGCAATAAACACAGTGACCACAGGGGAAGATGTAAAAATGATCAAGAAAAATCCAGATGACACCATAACAGCGCATTTAGCACTGACGCTAACACATTAGCCATAATAATGTAATTGATGATGTATCAGTATTGTGTTTTCAGCTTGTTCTAATGCTATGTGCCCGCCCCCCCCTTAAATTCATTATAGAAACATTTATATTTTGTTTTTAATTAAGTTGTTGGTTTTAAGAGGGGGAGTGCTTTTATTTGTCAACCTTTTAGAAATGTTTTTATCAGCAGATCATTCAAGCTATCCTGCTCCCTTTTCAGTTTTCTGATTATTCGTATATTTTTTTTAAAGTCCAAAGCTAAATTCATATGGCTTACTTTGCTGAGTGTTTGTATTTGGCTTTTCCTGAGAGAATATGTTGAATGTCACTGAATCAGTCTGGAGAAAATGTTGTGTAACAATCTGTATAATTTTGATATTTTTTACAATTACACTGATCGGCCTGTGAAAGGGCGGATTTAACATTCATTCCTATGTAAATTGCAGAGTGTCTTGAACTTTGCTGATGACATTTAACGTGACTTATTGAAATCATTATTCTTATTTATCAATTCCATCATTTTTAATTGAATTGGACTTTTTAGCCAAAGGAGCCAAAGGTTTTACTATTTCCTAAGGCTTCCCGTTGCTTAATTATCAAAGTGGAGGTCTTGCCGATAACAGCCCAACCCTCACCTGACCCCTCCATTACGTTTTATCTGAGTTTCAGACTTTTCAGTTTAAAATACAGTGTGGTGAACTTTTTCAGGTTACAATTATTCTGCTGGGTGCCGAGGGAAATAGTGAACCACATCACCTGACGGATCGAAAGAAATGTGTGTTTGAGAGAGGTGCGGTGGATGTATTCCTGATAACTACACCCCTCTCCCTGGGAGACCTGCAGGGTATCAGACTGTGGCACAATAACTCAGGGAGTCATCCAGCCTGGTAGGCAAATACTGAAATGTCAGAACCTTGAAAAAAACATTGTAAAAATGACATTTTCTACCGCATTAGAAGCTGCTGTAGTATAACATAAGCCATGCCATTCATTTTGTAGAAGTCGATGTGACATAGAACACTGCGAACATTGAACATTCTGCAAGTACAATATGTCTGGGCACACAATTGTTCATAATTACTTGCTCTTTATCAAGAGAACACAGTCATCAAATACAATTCAGCTGTCACACTAGTGCTCCTTTACCATAACTATACAATGTATTCTCACTGTGGTCTGTTCAACAGTGGTGCTGTTTGTTCTGGGTGTCCGCAGACTCATCCAAAGGTTTTCTACATAGCCCTGGAAAACATAGGCTATGTATCTGTTTCATAAACAAGAATAGGCCAAATAATAATAAAAAACACTGGATTCAATAATCTCAAATTCCATTCATACTTGTACTTGAATAAATGTACTTAGTTACACTCCACCACTGTTAAACAGTAAATGGACTTGCACTTCTAGTTGTTTCACCACTCAAAGCACTTTCACACTACAAGCCACATTCACCCATTAACACAGATATTCTGATAAACTGGTGGCCAAGGCTACTGTTAAAAGGTACCACCTGCTACTAGCTTTTCAATCATTCATTAAAGTTTTACTATGAGTGGGGTCAAATACGCACAAATAATGAACCAATGTACACAAGTATAGAAATTATTGGTAAATATACAAATGCAGAATGAAGATCATTATTGGATTCACAAAACCGATACAGTCACCATTCTCTGTTAAGATAAAAAAAAACCCCACAATATTAAAAAAGAGGCAAAGCACCCAACCCAGCAAAAATCACACTTATTTTTTCCAAATATTGAACATAAGGTTTCCAGATGGCTTCAAACAGGTTCACCACAAGTTTTTTTCCAACTCAAGTCAATACATTTTTAATGATAGTAGTTGGAAAACATTCTTTTACTACTCAGTACTAATTACTAAAAACTATTAATATTTTTAACATTACATTTGAAAATGAATATAAAAAGATTAAGCAAAAACGTTTTTAAGGTACTGTCAAGTGCTAGAGTGCATTAAAAAGGGATCAAAACAGAGCCTATTCTTTAAAAAAAATTCTCAGGGAAGGATCCACGCGGCCCCCGTACAGAGGTCTGGGCTAAGCCCCCAGTGTTGTCAAATTCCTCTGCTGTTTAGCACATAAAACAAAGTTTCTCACGGCTGACTTTTTATAGTTTAAAAGTTGTTAAAGCCTTTACATTTGCACTGCTTTTCTGTTCCCTCAGGTATGTAGGCAATGTCATGGTGCAGGATCTACAGACGGAGCAGAAATGGCATTTTCTATGCAACTCCTGGCTGTCGGTAGACTCATGCGATTGTTCCCTTGATAAAGTTTTTCCTGTTTCGACAGAGATGGATTTAATGAGATTCAGGTGAGGTAAAATCATTCAAGTACTGGGCAATAAAATCATACACACAAGCACACTGCTGACAGTCTGAAGCTGAATGTGAGACTCAGTTAGGGTGTTTTCATCTGAATCTGAATTATGGGAGCTCAGATAAAATGCAAATGCACACGTTTGTAGTTTCAATAATGTAGTGTTTATCGCTCAGTTTTTGAGACCATAAGGCAGGGTGTAGCTTGAGCTCCCACTTCAGTGTTCCAGCACTTGTGCAATTTGTTTGATGAGACAGAAATCAGACAAGGCAAGGTACAACTTAAGTGTTCTTCACAGCAATGCAAGCAAAAAGCTGCCAAAACCCAGGCTGGCCCAAGATTTATTTGTTTTCAGTACAACTGTTGCAAAGAAAAAAGTCCATTGATAAACTAAAAACTGTAAATGAGCCACATATAACCTAGATATTTATACCTTGGTGTATTTTCACAAGGCAATTTAAATATGTTACAGGAAAATGAAAAATTAACAGCCCTGAGTGTACCTGATCAAATCACTGAACAGCTGAACTCAACTACTTACAGATCAGTATGTCCTGTTTTCATATCTGGCTACAGACAGTTAGGATTAATTAGAATTAAATGTGAGTTTGATGGAATTCAAATAAAAATGAAAGAGCTATGCCAAGGATTTGCAGCAATGAAATGACTGAAAAGAGATTTTTAAAAATATATCAGTAACTGGTAGATTGCTGAGGTTGAAGTGTTTTTTATTTCACAGTGTACCATTTTTGTTTTGTTTTTCCCAGTAACTTGTTCTTTATGAAGACTACAAAGGATTTCAGTGATGGACACCTCTGGTACTCTGTGATCAGTCGACCAGCGAGCAGCACCTTCACCTGCGTTCAGAGGGTGTCCTGCTGCTTCAGCCTGCTGCTCTGTACCATGCTGACCAGTATAATGTTTTATGGCATCCCAACAGATCCCTCTGAGCAGACCATGGACCTGGGTACAACACATTTTTTACTCTAAAAAAACCACCAGATCAAGTCTGCTTTAGAATACTTGAAACAAAATTCCAAAGCAGCTTCAAGGAGGTTTACACCAGTTATGCAACCGTCTAAATTAAATAGTGATGCTTTTGTATGACCTTCAAAAGTGAAAAGATATGTTTTTTTTCTAGATAGTTATTCCTAATTCCTATCACTGGATCCGATTGTCTTGCAAAGTCATACAAAACGATTTTATGGTACTCAGAGCCAATGATTCTAACTGTTAATTTTTCTTTGCAGTTTTGCAGTGAGTTTTATGGGGGTCAACTAAGAGGAAGCAAAAGCTGGGTTGTCTTTCGAGAATTTTTTATTTGTGATGTTACATTCTCTGATTATGGCTGATGCTGAGACAGGAAGAGCAAAGAACTGACCGTAAATTAAAAAAAAAAAAAAAAAAAGGATAAAATAAGATAATCCTTTATTAGTTTCTCAATGGGGGGAATTTGCATTATTGCAGCAGCAAAGGGATATCAAAGCAACATATATGAAAAAAGATAGATAAAGCAATAAGAACAATAAAAATAGTACAAACAAGATACAAAACTCAACAAAATACTTAAACCAACTGTCAATGGATAATTTCATGTTGTGATAAACTGCATGTTGCACAATAGTGATAGAGCATGTGTGAAAAACATCAGTCAGCCTTTTTCGGTCATTTAGCAGAATTAAAAGGGAATTGTGCAACTTTGAAAGATTCAAAAGGAACTTTTGGAAGGAACCTTTACTTAACGTAAAAAGTCATGGAGGTTGGTCTTCGGCAAGGAAAGTTACTGTGTGGTAAGATGAAGTGAAAAAAACATGTTGACGGTTTGCCTTAAAATTACTCAGACTTAACATGGTTCTGAACATCAGTGTCGTTGGGATAGTCCTGTATTTTGTGGCTGATCCACAACCTGCCTCCTTAAGAGAGATGCTTCCTTGTTTATTCCTGTCAACACATTGGTTGTGTGATCGCAGCTTTACTTAATATGTAGATTTTACAAAAATTGCCAGCTTATGTTTACATCAGATATATCCACATTTTGTTGCATTACTTAAAGGAAAACATACGTGCTGTGCATGAGAACAGCCTGAAGATGGTGGTGCTTACTGAAACACTTATGTCCACAGGGACTGGCAAAATCAACACTATAATGTCCTTGTAACTGCTTTAAGTCAGAACATGTATTCATATATTTGTGGACTAAAACATTTAAACATAAATGTGCACATCCATTAGGATGCCTCTTATCTCTCTTGCGCTCCATTTTTTCAGGTCACTTTGAGTTTAGTTGGCAGCAGTTCATGATTGGAGTTCAGAGTTCCCTCATCATGTTTCCTGTGAATATCCTGATTGTCAGTATCTTCAGAATGACTCGTCCTTGGGAGATGTCTTGTTGCAAGCGCAAAACAGAAAAATCAGATGCCACTGACCAGACCTCTTTCTCACAGACTAACACCACCAACATGAATGACAACATCACTTTAGACACAGTCATCAAGGTAGGCGCTTCAAGTTTTTCATGTAGTAGGGAGCAATTCAAAGTGTTTACCCTTAATATTTAGGACTGTTGCATTAGTAGCATTCAAATGATATAATGAACTTCAAGTAAGATACAATAAACACTAAAAAAATGATGGATATGTTAACTTAATTATATGTATATATGTGTATATACAATTGCATTTATTATATGGAATTTTATTTAGAAAAATATCATTGTATTTGGGTACAGATGTTAGAAGTGACCATTGTGGGTATAAGTATACTAACCTCAACATCTTATGAGTAGTTAAATGTGAATCATGTACTGCACTTAAATTGTGTGTAGATATGTATTCTTATTTTTTATGGGCATCTGCACTTCATCAGTATAAAATGCATTTATTGGTATTATATATATATATATATATATATATATATATATATGTGTGTGTGTGTGTGTGTGTGTGTGTGTGTGTGTGTGTATATATATATATATATATATATATATATATTGTATTGTGGTGTTTCTTGCCAACTTTCACAGTGCATATTGTTTACACGGATAATTTGGTCACTTTAAAGTGACTAGAGTTATTATTCTTCATATCATGCAGTATGTTTTGCTGTCAAATGTGTGCCTACTGTCCTTTGTTGCATGGGGCATCTGCTTTTCATGTTCTCTGTGCTGTAACTGTGCATGCTGCATAAGTCTGTTAATTTTGGGGATTACAGATGGAAATTGTGCTTCCCTAAATTTCGTGCAACCATGTTTTGATTTCTTGTAACAGATCAGTGTCATTGTACCCTGTGCTTTTGATAATTTAATAAATTAAACTTAACTTGGAATATTGTTTTTTTTCTCTTCAGGATATCACAAGAATAACCTCTTCATTGTCTAAGACCATGAAAAGCAACATGCCATGCAAAGAGGCTGAGTTTGGACCTGGACAACAAGTTGATATAAATGCCGTCCTTTCTGTGGTGGAGGACTTTATCAAGCAGAACAATAAGACCAGTGATACCGCCCACCCCAACCTCATTCAGCCTCAAATACTAGGTGTGTAAGTGCTGTGGATGGTGGATACTGTGACATTTGACTGTCTTTATTCCGCAGAGTGTGCTTATTGTACGGTTTAAGGTCGTTGTAATAGAATGCTGAAGCCCTGTCTCTTTTTAACCTTTGCTCTGCTTGACTTTCTAGATAGCTTTCACAGATTATTTTCAGTAGTCCTTTGAGTGGGTTTGTGCCGAAATTCTTATACAGTATTAATGCACTTGCAATTAAATGCAGTTGTTTTAATTTGATGTCATATTATCTCTATAAGTTAATTTACTATTCATTTTTTATTAAATCTAAATAGTAAATAAAGTAAAGTAAATCTATTTTTCTTTGTTGTAAAAAAAATAACGACATAAATGCAAAGAGATGTGCTTAACCTACATCTATGTCTTCTACGAAACTTTGCACTCGGCCATGAACCTTAAGACTGATGATTTGTTCTCAAATGTACATAGAGATATATGACAGATATGTGAAAAATTGGCCTACTATGACTTTTATGAAAATCTGAATTATTAATTATTTACTTATTTTATGTAAAATTGAAGAACAACAAAACCAAAAACTTATGATGTCATAAGTATCAAATGAAAAGGTGTACTAATTTTATCATGACATTGCCAAATCAAATCACAGTTGTGAGGTGTTGTGGAAGTTTTCCTTTTGTTTTTGATTTCCAAGGGTCATTCTCAATATCCATCTTTCAAAATGCCTTTGAACACAATTAGATAGACCTATAATGAATGAGTGACAAAACACAATGTAGTGCTGAGTAATGAGCAAATGTTAATTAATTCCAGCATGCAGAGATGAGTTGCAATGGTGTAATAATATTTCATGTTTTCTGCATCGAAATTTGAACACAAAAAGTGTTTTGACTTACTTGAACTCACAGGAAAGGCCTAAACTGTTTTAGATCGACTTGTTGATCTTTGGAAATACCGCAGCATTGCTCCTCACAGTCATTGTCTCAAACATGCCCCATATTCGATAAATGGTTATAAATAGCCTACCATTTCCAAAGGAGAAGGGGACCAGTTGGTGCTGTCAGTGTAAGCAAAACACTTGCTAAAACACTTGCACAAAGATTTGTCTTGTTACCAGGGAATTGACTTTATACCCCGGGGCTACCACTTGCATGAAATTTTACAAACATTCCCCAGGGCTTAATTAATCTGCTTCATAAAAGTACAATGTTTAGAGAAAAAAAGAAGTGAGACTTTTGGGGAAATAAGAAAAATAAACAAAGTAACAGTCAGAAGTAGAGCTAAACACAAGCACACAGGCTGCATTTATTGCTAGCTAGCATACAGCTAACACACAGTAGCTATACCAAGTCTTTGGGATGGATAAACACAGACTGCTTGAATGATCGTGAGGTAAAATTTGCATGAATGCTCAGCCAAAGAATTTTCTTAACTTTCTGTCTGAAAATCATGCAACATGTGCCACAAATAAGGAGGAAGACACAGTTTACCAAGACAAAAATTATGTTCATTTTTAGAAGGCAGTACTAGCATGCATCCTGGGTCAACAGTGGAGGGGATTCAAAAGAAGAGCAACAAAACCCAGTATCTATACCGGCAGCTGTGTCACATTGACAAAGAGCTGAGCATGCTGGGACCCTCCGGCTTCCCCACCCCACACAGCTACAGCCAGGCTCTGCAGCAGGTCCAGGGCATGAAGGGCTTTCTTGAAGATAAGCTCTTTAAAGTCAGTGATGTCAACTCAGATGAACTCACACAGAAGAGGTACAAAATCACTCACTAAAAAAGATCACAATGCTAGATTTGCATTTGTTAGCTTGTTATCTATAAATGGTGTATTTATTCTTCCTATCCAAGATGATCCAGAGCCTTAAAAAATCACTTGATAGACTTCAATTTATTTCATGTTTATTTGCTTTTTTTATTCTAAGTTCTTTATCAAACAGGCACCGTTGCCAATGGTGACTACTTGGAATGCTGTTTTTCTATGTGCTTTCAAGGACACGCTAACTTCCAAAATGACAAAGTAGCTGCTGATAATCATTGTGTTTACAGGTTTTGGTCCCTGCACACAAGTGTATTTCCATGACATTAGAAGAACTCAATGTCTTGGTTCACATCTCACATTTTTTAGGTCACCAAAAAATTATTTTGAAAACAACTGGCGGCAAATTTAAACAAATGGTTCAACATTTTGCAAAACAGGCATTTCATGATGAGAACAAGCAAACATGTCAGCTAGCTTTCCTGGGGTCCGAGTAAGTAAGTCCAAGTAAATCATATTGTTTACACAAACAGAAATGTAACAGCAATGACTTGTGGTTTATGAGGCTTATATAATGTAAGAATGACTGGCATCCTCATGGGCCCAATTGTTCAGAGGTAAAATGAACTGATTTTTGCTATTGGATTGGATCAAATCTTGAAAACTAAAATTTACAAAGCCATAATCTGGTATGGTAGAACCTTATGAAGAACTTTTTTTTTAAATATCATTGATAATGTATAATTAATATCACACATGTAACCTTTGTTTACACTGACATTTAATTTAAATGCAGTTTTGAAATTATGATATTCAGTTGAGTTGAATTCTTCCACTGGTCTCACTTGCAGGTTGAGTCCTGCAGAGAGCACTGGGGTTGACACTAGTCAGAGGAAAAGGGCGTGCTGTCATGGCGGGCTTCCCTGGTGGTTTATTTTTGTCGGCTGGCTGCTTGTGATCACAAGCAGTGTGATAGCAGGATACTTCACAATGCTTTATGGGTTGAAATTTGGGAAGGAACGTTCTGTGAGCTGGTTGGTGTCCATGATTGTCTCATTTTTTCAGAGTATCCTCATTATCCAGCCATTGAAGGTGAGAAAAAGCTCCAAGAGACCCAAACCTCTGATGCCTCTGATATGAACACAGTTTATTATTTTTGTTTTAGATATGCTAAATATTAACATTCATAAGGACATCTATATTGACTTATGTTCATGCCTTTTACCACAGGTGCTGTGTCTTGCAATCTTTTTCGCCCTTGTAATAAAGAAAGTTGATGAGGAAGAATTTCAAAATGTGGAGTTTGAAGGAAATCAAGGTAAAAGATTAAAAGCTCCAGCCCTTCTCATTCTGAGCTTGTAAAAAAAATAGTGGCCCTTTGTGATGCCTAAAGGCACCTCTAGCTCACGCATGAAATGCCGTGAGCTAGAGGACAGCATCCGATGAGAACACTGCCAGATAGCAGCTGTTGGGGTGTTACTTTACTTAGGTGGACAGCCGGATGCCACCTGCCGCGTTCGCATAACACTCGCACGGGCAGCGTCATTTTAGAACGCAGCCAAATGGCACCTTGTGCATTTGTCGCCATTGCGGTAGGCATCACCGAATATTAACACCAGACACAGAAGGATACCAAAAACGCAATATGTAGACATAAAAGTCCACTGCAAAGCAGCAGCATTTGACAGCTAGATGACAACTTGTTTGAAACTCCCCAGATACGCTTTACTAGTTTTAGATTTTGACTTGTTCATCAGAAATGTTCAGTTGTGTCAATAAACAAATACCTCTTAACCCACAGAGGAGTGCAAGGGCCAACAGGTGGTCAGAAGGGATAGCAGCCTTTATGAGCCTCCTCCTCCTGCAGACATTGAGAAGATGAGAAGGAGAATGATTATGGAACAGAAAGCCTTCGCCCTCCTCAAGGAGATTTTGAGTGAGTAGAAACGCTATTCTATGGCCATAAGGCAAAGTTTTATTGTTAATGCAATGCAATTAACTTATTATTCACAGGGTACCGTGTACAATTTAGGGCAAACTCACACTTTGCACACTATGGAAATTTCCCCATTATAACTCCAATTGTCAACCATAATTACTTACTCTGCCATGAACTGATTTTCATCCAGCAGCAGGCCTTTTTCCCTGCAGACACTTTGGCACGTCATAGTAAGGAAAGCCCAGATGTAAATGATAGAATAAATGCTGGCTGAATGCCATGGTGTTGTGACAGTAAAAACCACAGCTGGGAAATAAATAAATGTTTCCTTGGAAATTGCAGCATCTGCTTTAAATTAATTTTAACTGGCTCTGATCCCCAGTTCTATTATTGCACAACTAATTTGGAGAACTCTAATGTGCCCATTTGTTGCAGCCTACATGGCGTTTATGTGGATGTTGCTGCTGGTGGCATACGGCCAAAGAGATCCCAATGCTTTTTTCTTGAACCAACACATCCGGAGCAGCTTCAGTAGAGGGATCTCAGGCAGCATGAGTCTTGGAGAAGTGTTCACTTGGGCCAACACATCACTGCTTAGTAACCTTTTTGGAGTTTATCCAGGTAAATATGTGTCCCTCATGCAGAGGGGGAAGAGGTGATCAGGCCCTGTGGTTGTAATATTAATAATCAAATGATTTTTTGTTACATTGCCTTGTGGCAAAGCAGCTTTTCTATGTTTTCTATGGCCAACATAGTCTTGTGCCAAAAGTGTGAAAGCTGTTTAAAACCTTGGTTGCTATCCAGAGAAGCAGAGGGGTGTTCAACGAAGCCAGATCAGTGCCTTAGCGAGGTATGTAGAGTCTACAGCTAAGGTTTTCTATACTAAAAAGGTGGCTCTCTTTTAATGTGGTTAGATCACCATGGGAACAGGAAAACTTAACCTGGTCGGGAGCAAGTTATGCTTTGACTTTCAGCTTGTTATCAGCTGAGAAGCATCTTTCACAGCTTCTTTTATAATCAGTGTCAGTATATGAGCGATACAAATTAAAAACATGTAAACATGTTGAGCTGTATTGTGACATAAATGCTAGCTAACGAAGCTGTGCATTTACAGTAACGCTGTATGCATCGCAAAGCATTTTTTGTTTTTGAACACAGGAGCCTACAGTTTATCCGTGATGCAGAAAATCTGAGGAAGAATATTGTTTACCTTATTCATTACACTGTGCATCACACTAATCTTGGGTGCCCACCTTGAAACTGCGCTTGATTGTATAAATCTTACCTGCTACCGGGTTGAACGTGTGTTAAGCATCTATGTTTTTGCAGACACGATGTAACAGGTACAGGTTCACATGGAAATCTAATATAGTGTCTTACACATTCCTTTCATATTCAATGGCAGAAAGTAGCGCTGCCTTTACACCTGTAGGTGTATTGTCTTGTATGAATTAACTATATTGGTAAACTGACGGGAGTTTTACTGCAGGACTCTGGCCATGCACAAAGGCTGAATAGAATGCATTGCAAGAGGTAACAAAGTTAACATATAGAATCAATAAAAATGCACAATAGTTATAATTTTTAAAAAAATTGCTCACAGTGAGTTGGTACATTTGTCAACCTACTGAAGCTGGATAAAGTTAACTCAGTATTGTACAAGAACTGTATTGTGCACTATTGCAAACTGAACCTAGAACAATTCTCTCTGTGAAATATCCCTGAATATCCCTGGCTCAGACCGCATTAACTGACCAAAGTGTTGAATGTGTGACATACAGCAACTACACACCAAAAGTTACCTTGATTCATTATTGTCTGAGAAAAAAAGTAATCAAAGAAACTGTAACGTGCTGTGTTTCAGGCTTTATCACAGATGGAAACTCCAAGCTTGTGGGTAATGCCCGTCTTCGTCAATTAAGGGTGCAGAAGAACTCCTGTGAGACTGCAGGCAGCATGCTCCAGTTTGTACCAGACTGTCACGCTCATTATTCATGGGAGGCAGAGGACAGGGGCTCCTATGACCCTGGCTGGAACCAAACTGTGAGGGATAATATCTCCACGAGCACTTCCAGCCCTTGGATGTACCAGACACAGGAGCAGCTTAGGTCTCATCCTGTCTGGGGCAAAATGGTGCTCTACAGGGGAGGTGGCTTTTTGGCAGAGCTTGGCCCTGATTTGCAAAATGCCAGCAGGTACGTACATTAGAAAACTGGAATGCATCAATAAGAGAACTGAAGAAAATCTATTCATTACATTATTTGACTGTAAGTTTAAAGTCCCCCTCCTCTCAAAAACTGCTTTTTTTCTGTTTATGTCCCCTTAAATCTCTGAGCTTAAATATACTAACATTTAACTGTGCAAGTTTGCCACTAGAGAGGTGTTCTCACATTCCTCTACTGAAGGGGGTAACATCAGTGCACTTCCCTAAAAATCAGAGAATCAAACGTTTCCCGGGCAAGCTAGATTAGGTTCCTCACAAATACAAATGCGAATAGCTGTCTTATAGACACACCTACCGACAGAGGAACAACATTGGCAAAGAAACCCAAAGCCTCCAGCACAAAGGGAACTTCTCAGTTCAGAGAGAGTTTGCATCATAGTGAAAGTCTTTACAGCAATAAGAGTAAAATGTGCAGTTTTTGGATATAAACTGAAATGGTGTGAAATGTGGAGGTCCTGAGCTGTTGTAGCTACATGTGGTCTTCTATTGTGAAGCTTGTTGGATGCGTTGCCAAATTCAAGGAAACTACTTTTGTATCACGTTGTATAGTAAAACTGCACACTTTAAAGTCACCTTTTATTGTGATAATCCAAAGGCATAATCTTGATATGCCACACCTGTCAGGTGGATGGACTCCCCTTTAAAAGTGCTCGGATTTTTACACATTTTTGACCAAAATTTGAGATAAAAGTATCTTTTGAGTGCATAAAAAGTCTTAGATCTTTATCTTAAATCTGTGAGAAATGGGAGCAAAAACAAAGGTCATAGCATAAAAACATGTTTGGAAGGGGACTTTAAATTATCCTTAGTGAGTTATAAAGATTTAGTGACACTCAGATTTATCAATCACTACATTACGGTTAAAAATATGGCAATGTATAGACATGGTTTCTCAAGCAAAGCTGTTGTAAAGTACCATTTAAAGACAAGTGTAACACTTAAGAGGAGAAAACAGAGAGGTTCCATCAGTAAAAGCAATCTTGTATACTTCATCTGCAGCACCCTCGAGTGTCTCTTCAGAAACACGTGGCTCGATGTGTACACAAGAGCCATCATTGTAGAGTTCACCATTTATAACGCTAATGTGAACCTCTTCTGCATCGTCACACTGTTGCTGGAGACCACAGCTGTAGGTAAGGTTGTTTCCTCTGAATAGACCAAAAATTAGGCATTCGCAGCTTTGACAAAGAAGTGGACATGAATGCAGCTTTGTTGACGTGGATTTTCAGGAGAATGTATAACACTGTTAATCAATCTGTTCATCTTAGACTATTCTGCCCTATAATTTAACTGTAATTTCTGTGATTTTTCCCATCATCATCTCAGCACGCAATAAGATCATGCTAGCCTGTATGTGCTAAACTGTTCGTGTTGATTTTACAGGAGCATTTCAGTTCCGCAGTGAGCTGCAGAGTGTTCGTCTTTACCAATCAACCGGTGGCCTTCACATCTTTGTTATGGCTGCTGAGATCATATACCTGCTTTTCATCCTCTATTACATGTTCCTGCAGGTACAAACTAACATGACTTCTACAAAATGTGCATCCAGTCCCTGTAATTGCTTGGTATTTTGTTATCGTGTGCATCTGATTTTAAATATTTACTGAGACTCCCAGGGGCTGAGAGCTCCACAAACTCAGACTGACCTCATAATATGCACAGAAGGCTCATTAGTCTGTTGACATCAACCCTGTAACCCTTTTAAGACTGCAGAAGCTTTTTGGTTTCAAACCAATTTCCCCTGGTCATGCCACTGATGTTTGCTACACAGACCGGCAAAAATCATGAAGCCTCTATGTTTAAACTGTGCATGTGGTAAACTCATTAAACTTTAACTACTGATTTGCTTGTAAATCCTATAGAAACACTCTGCTTTTTTCTTTCAACCCTGGTGAAAGAAACAGGACATTAAATTGCCCTTTTTAACCTTCACATAAGGAAAGAAATATAGGAAGACATTTGATGATGATGTTGCTGTTATTGTGAGGCTGTAATAGCATTAATCTTCACTGTGATTTGTGATTTTCTTTCATATAACACCTCTTAGTCAGGTCACAATCACTGCTCCTTGTTCTTCTAAAGCACAGTTTTTTTTTATCAAAGCACAATGTAATTTCTCAAGTATAATTTTCCACTTTTTTCAGAGCCATTTTGGCGTAAATAATGGGTGTTGTTCATCATGACGTGACATGGTTCTGAGACATTATGGTCATACTTCCTTTGCAAATAAACTTGTCTCAAGAGTATTTTGGTGTCAGTAACTGAATTTTCAATACGGCACTTGATAAAATGTAATACAGGAGATCAAAGTCAGCACTGAGATCAAAGTCTCACAAGGAGTAAAGAAGTAATGCATATTAACTTAGAATGCAAATTGCAGAAAATGTGACGCATCTGAATGTAAACTGAGTAAGTGAGAAAAAAGCTTTCAAAACCCTTAGAAGTATTTTGGTTACATAATACTAAATGTGGTAAGACACCAGCAAAATTTAAATCGTCTACACCCAGCCCCTTCATTAGATTAGAAACATATAATTTTAAAGTATATATAAAATGCATGTGCTTATAAATTTGAGTTTTTAGTGGAAGTTTAATTATGGTTATGCACACTAACTCACTGATGTTGAACTACATATGACAGCTCTGTCTCTTTTCTTTCCCTGGCAGGGCAAATTAATGAAGCAGCAGCGATGGGCTTACTTCAGGAGCAAGTGGAACCTCCTTGAGCTGACTATCATCTTACTGAGCTGGAGCGCCGTGGTTGTCTTCATAATGAGGACTCTTCTTGGGACCCGCGATGTGACCTACTATCAAAACCACAAAGACCAGTGAGACTCTCATAACATGTGCTAAACTTAAGGTTTGATCCTTAGTTTGTAGAAGTTGCACAGTGGATTTTAAATGTGGCTAGCTTCTGATGCTATTAAGCCATTATAGCAGCACATCTATACACAGGCAACCACTTTAGTCCATACTAAAATATCTCAGAAAGAGGTAAAGATAATTGTTTAATACAGCTAACAGGTGTACAGATTAACAGATGATGTGATGATTAAGATTTGACAGAAAACCTTTGGCGCTTGGACTCCAGGGGGGGAGATTTGTAATCAAGGGGCATCTGAGTAGCAGCAGAAAAATTCCCCATTAAGTTAAGACAGCGATGGTGGCTGATGACTCTGAGATTGATGGCTGATGAGGCTGATGACTCTGCAAAGAATAGGGGGAAATGGAAGGTTGAGGGTGCACACAACCAGATGTTGTCATGCCGAACTCATAAAATAACACGGCTTTGTCAGGGCTCTTGGCATAAGTGCATGATGCCAAAAGGTCCCTTTTGCATGCTTTAAACACTGCTGCATAAGACTGAAACATTGCTGGTAAAAATGTATTATATGAGTGTCAAAGCATCTTTAGGGTGGATGGTAGGTTGACGGGTCCAACAAAGCCTGGATTTTCATGAGGAAATCTGGTGTTTGCTTTCCCTCTGAATGTAATGTTGTTTTTTTCTCACACCTAACCATGTGCCTGTTTCCCATAATCCTAACCATTTGTGTCATTTGTTGATATCCTGGCATTGGTTGCCATGTGTTTTTGTTGCTTAAACATCATGGTAGCAGCATCTAGGAATGTAACAAGGATATGCAGATACCTAAAATGTAATATTTAGTCGCACATGAACACCACTTTTATGATGTTTAAATCCTAAATGCAATTGCCAGAGGAAAAGTTACACTACAGTCACATTACTCAAAATCACTACCACAACAAAGTTCCAAAGGTGTGTTTTTTCCTCTGTGACAGCTCACATGTTTACTGTGTCTCTAGATTTGCCAATTTCCATGAGACAGCCACAGCAGACTTTGTGCTCCAGTATCTGATCGCTTTCCTGGTTCTGTTCGCCACCTTCAAACTGTGGCACCTGCTCAGACTGAACCCCAAGATGAACATGATCACTGCTGCACTGCAGCGGGCCTGGAGTGATATATCCGGTTTTCTTATGATCACTGTGATCATGTTCGTGGCATATTCTGTTGCAGTGAGTATTTGCCTATTTTCACAAAGATCAGAGTCTTTCCAGTTCTTGTTCAATACATAGGTAAGAATATTAAGTTAATGCTAAGTTTTGAGTCATCAGGTCTTAAATAATACAATTTGGGGGATTTTTGTGATAATGGTGGTGTTTTGTGAGGTTGTCTTTAATATATTCATGAATTTTAATCAAACTGACAGCATTCTCCATGGTTAAAGTGGTAATATATAAAGTGTATGAAATCCTCATGATCTAGCCTTATCTCCAACATGATCTATTTAATTAAACTTAAAGCTAGATCGACAGAAATTATTTCAGTGGTTCCTCTGCTGATAAAATGGTTGACCTTTCTTTCTAGTCCAATGTGATCTATGGCTGGAGGATTTCCTCATATAGAACTTTCATGGATGCTCTTCTGAGAATCATCAGTTTGCAAGTAGGCATCTTTAATTATGACGAGGTACGTGAGCTCTTTCCCTACTCACAAATTTGCTGTGCAAAACACAGATCAGATCAAAATTCATATTCACGATGTAGGATTTTCCCTCATCGGCTCAAACTGATATTGATGTCTCACTGGTGCACTGTTTGCCAGGTCCTGGACAGCAGCCCCGTGCTTGGTGGATTACTCTTCGGTTCTTGTGTTGTGTTCATTACATTTGTGGTGCTAAATCTCCTCCTCTCAGTCATACTCGTGGCATTCAACCAAGAGCAAATATATCACAAGGTAACATTTATTACAAGTCATTATTCTAATCAAGGTTTTTTTTTGGTTACAAATCAGAGTATACTGTTTTAGGCATACAGTATACTATAGAAACTGTATCTTTTTGAAAAATATCCCAGTCAAGGTTTTTTTCCAAGGACACTTGTCTGCAAGACTAATGTCATCAGTTGATCAATTCATTTACAAATTTTCTATGAAGCAACCTCTTAGGGCTTGTGTTTTCTCTTTTACACACAAAAATAGTTTCTGTTTAAAATGCTGTAAACATCACTGCACCCGTGCATCCTTTATGATAGCATAGAGATAGAGCCCATTTAAGTCCCGCCCCCAGTGGAGGGGAAAACAATTCATCACCCTCCACTGACTTCGTAGTGCATGAAGACCTAAAAAATACCTAAAAGCTGCTTTTTGGTTGGATGCACTACTAACAGAGTGAAGAATAATAAAGATTTCTCTAGCTGCCGAACCAAAGAACTGAACTTTTGAGCAGTAAGAAGTGAGGCATCGGCAGGAAGATCTGGGGAAACTGTGGGATCGTAACTTTCAGTACACCAACATCCAGCAAGCATTGTATTAATTTGATTAGACAAACAGTAGAGGCTGAAGCTAAGTAAGCTATGTAAGACCTGGTTTTGATCTTTGTTAGCTTAAATGATGATCTTAACTGGCTACTTTGTTGTCGTTTCATCTCTCACTTGAATATTGTGGTGCCAAAAGCCAGCTGTGGTCTGCACGGCTATTAAATACACTGCAACATTTGGATGGAGAATTATTTTCACTATATTACTTTTTCATTGCATTCCACCATTTTTCTTAATGTCTTTGTCATCTCTTATGGTCATATAACACTTGCTTACAGAACTATGCTTCACTACCTCCACAATATCCAGTTAAGGTATTCCATTTCGTCTGTATCCTCAAGCTTTTAGAAGGAGTTAGGAGGTATTCAATTCAGAGCAAAATAGAGAGTAAATACTGGACTTAGGGGGTCAAGTAAACACTACCTTTGCTCTGTGTCTGCTGGATGTGTATCTGCTAAAACCTTTGCTAAAGCAACTTTGAAAGGGCAAGTCTAGCACCTGCAGATCACACAGTCGTCCAGGTACAAAGAAATCCATATCAGTGTAGTGAAAATGTATTAAATTGTACTGAACTGCCTGCTGCCTCATTATGCCGTCTAAATGCTTGTTTCTATTGCTGACCAGGGTACAGTACAAGGCTGAATGCCCTCAAAGTCCAAGGAAAATTTTATTTTTACCTACTCTTTATGCTCCTTCACACTTTGTACAGCTGCTGCCAAGACCCCTGTCAATCCTTCCAAGTCTCACAGAGACCTGACTGCTTTTAAATACCATGTGCAAGGTTGGTCTAATCACTGAAGAAGAAATGGCCAACATAAAAGCAGCTGAAGGTTGACATTGCCCATCTGTCCTCAGCAAATCTTTTTATTAGAATATTAATCCTTTTTCTCTATTCTGTGGCAGCTGCAGTTTACTTTACAGTGCGCCCCCCGTCCCCGTTGTTCATGCACAACCAAAGGCTTTACAATTATTGAATCAGACCCCCTGTGAGCCCCAATTTGTGTAACTGTAGTTTACCAGTAATTTCTAAAAGAAAGTAGACGCCTACCATTGAAATGTGTGCAGATTTAAATAGAAACGGGCTCCTGTTTCAGCCTCAAGTACACATTAAGCCCTTTAACAAGCTGGAATAAAAAGGCAACATGTTGCTTTAGCACAGTAAATGATACATTTGACATCTGAATTATGTTTTTTTGTGGAAATATCCATTATTGAGGGAAAGAAGAAAAACATCAGTATGTCAGGTGATTCCAAACTTCAGAACATTTATCATTATATAAATAAATAGAGTGAAATACAGTGGCATCCAATTACAGTGATCACAGAAAGTATGCTAACATGCACAATAGTTTGTTTTTTGCCCTTCTTACAAAAAAGACAATGGTCTCACTAAGCTGTTTACACTGTGAACAAAAGATATTTCCACTAACACTCTGGTATACATGCAGCTGTGATTATCAGAATTGTATATTTAAGATATGTCACAGAACATATAGATTTTTTAATACTAGCACTTTTTTCCAGGTCGTTTCTTTCTTTGTATTTATGTTTTACTTTCTGTTTTTGTGCAAATTTTAGGTCATTTTCAGGTATCAAAGGGTTAAAGAGTCAGTTTTGAAGTTTTGCAAGTGATGCAACAACAATACAAAAAGTCATTCTGGATTAGCCAGCCTCTTGCAAACATACACTGAAAAGACACAACAAGCTTGCCTTTAATATTGCTGAACACCCACAGAAGCTTGTTGAACCTGCTGAGAAGCTGTGGGCCTGTGATTTGCTTAGGAGTGACGGGACGTTAGTCATAAGTGCAGTGAGTCTGTTGATGTCACGTGTTCTTTAATCAGACAGATTAACTCAAGACACCAGTTTTCAATAATCTATCAATTTTGACAATTAAGAGTCACTGCAAGAGTAAATAACACTCCTTCCTGGTGCAGTTGCATAGTAACAAGAACAGGATTTTGGCAGCTTCTCTTTATTTTCAGCACATTCTTTTTTTTAGTGGAGCCATGGTAAACTGTTGGGGTTTTGTAACTGAGAAAGAACTGAATTGCCCTCCCATTTTGAGATGTTTTTTTTTCACATAGGAAAGGATGAAAATTGAGATAACTGGTCAGAAGCACATGATATGTCCTTAGCAGCAATTCGTGTGAAGAACATTACTCCAATGTTTCTTATCATTCAGAGAATGATTTTGTTGTCTCTCCTCTCTTCTCCAGCCCTCAGACGAGGAGGAGATTGTTGATCTGATGCTCAAGAAAATCTGCAGTCTTTTTGGGATCAGATATAAAGATACCAAAGATACCCTGGTGCCTGATGTGAACATGGACAGTGGCTTGACCCTTAATAACAGCAAAAATGTCCTGAACAATTCTTCCATAGATGTAAACATTTCTAAGACATCTGACAACTCAGTATAGCAGTATTGCTTTAATTAGTTGGGTTTCATATATTTTGTATGTTATTTTTTCATACTTCTTTGCATGTTCCCTTCTAGCACAGTGTGCTACTTTGCAAATATTGCATGACTTCCACAATTACACAATACAAGAGGCGGGATAACTGGTGTGGCACAGTAGGCAGATTTCCATGATAGATTTGGGCAAAACTGTTTTGAAAATGTTGATAAACCATCATTACAACTTATCTTGTGACGTTATGTGACGTTACTTCTCCTCTCCCAGGAAATAGTTAGCTCAAAACATTAGCAGGTTTTTTCCTATTGCAGCCACTGCATTACTCATCATTGTTTCCAGTTGAAGGTGACACAGACGTGTTATGTGAGTGATAATGGAAAGGCACGCCCCTAATATGTGGGAGCGGTATGAGGGATTTCTGGTGAGGTGATAGTCCACAATTTCACAGTGGAATTGTGAATTAAAAACTTCTGGATGATCCACTCAACTTTTGACGAGTTATGAGATGCAATAACACCTCTTGTAGTGCCTGCTGCTCCATGCCCGAGAGTGTCAGTTCCTACCAACAAGCACATAGTCATAGCATCATGTGACTTATAAAAGCGAAAAAAAGTGGCCCCATTGTAGTTTTGCGAAATATGGCTTTTTCACATTGCCTGAAATACCTCCTTGTTTGAGCATGAAAACTGGTTTTATATTTGCAATTTCAATTTACGCAGTTCGAGGGTTAATGGAAACCTGCCTAGTGATGTAGGATACAACTCATGTTCTATTAGTTCACACCAGAAATGATCGTGCAAATACAAAATGCAGAAAACATGGCTCAAAGAACAGAAAAATAAGACCTTAAAGGTTCTGTATGGACATACATTTCTCAATTACTCAGAAAACACATGTACATGTACACTGTGTTTTGTACAAATAGCGGTTCCTGTTTCAGTGTCAAGTGCACAATAATGTCAATAACAAGCTGGAATTAACGTGTGCTGCTGTGGCAAAATAATAATAGATTAGTCTAGGGTTTGCATTATTGAAATTTGTGTTGAGAATAATAGCCAAACAATACTATGTGACAGTATGTGACAGTGCTTTGACAAATTGAGTTAGAAATTAATCTAACCACTGATAGACTGGAGAGGGTCCAAAGAAATACTGCATGCCAAAATATTGCACTGCTGTGATATGATAATTATTGATCACAACCTACACTTTTCTGGCCCTGAAAACAAATTCAAAATCAAATTGTATTTGGGGGTATCAATTTTAAATGTAAATGATAGATTGAGTGTCTGAATTAAATTGTGAAAAACATCAATATAACAGGCGATTCAAAACATTTCAACTGTAGTGTACCTTTAGGTTTGTTTAGATGCATGCTATAATTTGTAATTAACGTTTGTCTTTTTATGTATATATTAAATTATACATGTTTGTGAGCATTGTATAATGTCATTGTTTGGTCACTTAAATCGCACCATGGCATTATGGTTCATGATCCTGGGTTTTTGTTTATATTCTGTTACACAGAGGACTTTGTTTTGGGCTTTTCTGTTTGTCTTTTTCTTGCATCATGTATTCATTTGTGTTTCTGTTTACTGTTTTATTTTGTAGATTCACTCATCATGTGTCATATCTGCTTTTACTTCCTGTCTTTACCTGACGGTTTTCTGTCACCTGTCTTCTATCAGTCTCGTTAGTCCTCCCCTGATCCCAGAGTCCTCCCTGCACACCTGTTCTGTTCTCTCGTGTTCCCAGTCATGCCATTGTCAGCCAGTCCCTGTGTTTCCCTCCTTTTACCCATGTCTACCTACCCAACCTGTGTCTCGTTCCTCTCATTACTTACCAATGTATATATATATATGTGTCTTTTCCTGTGTCACGTCACTTGTGTTCTCCATTGTGTTCCCCGCTGTGTTTTTCTCCTATTTTATGAAGTCACTGATTATTCCTTGTGTTTCCCTGGTTGGTTTCAGTTTAGTTTTGATGAGTTTTTCGTCAGCATTAGTTGTTCACTTTTTGTTTGAACCACCTGTATGGCAAGTGTGGTTTTAGGACCCTTACTTATCAAGTACTCACCCTAGTTTTTGCAATCCAACACCACTGGCACTATTCAGTCCTTGTCAGTTATGTTCAAGCCTTTTCAGCATGTTGAGTCAGCGTCAGAGACGTCAGAGATGGCAGAGCCCGTTGGTGAGAGAAATCCCTCTGATTGGCAGTTTAGCTCAGTGCAGAAGAAGAATGAGGATGTGGACTGTTACAGAAGTAAACAAGTACTATAGGAGTAAGGTTGAAACAAATTTTGTTACATCAAATAACTTGTTTTTTGGCCATTGGGCTCTCTAGTTTGTAAGAAACAGTTTGGAATCATGTCTTTTTTTTTTTAGCACACAGTAAAAATCATTTGTTCTGCAACATTGGGTGGTGTTGGTAATGTGCTAACTTGCTAACTTGAATCAGTCCTGTCAGTCTTTCAGATTCCATTTTTGAGTGAATACAGACTAGAGCCGCCTGCTGGTATGGAGAGTTATTTCTTCATATACAGAACATACATGCGTGCTGGCCACTGGCTGTGGTCATTGTGATGTGTTTAAGTGCAACTTTTTGACCAAGACACAGGCAACATGAGGCAACACAACAGTCAGCCTTAGTGGATCTGGTGGAAATGACTGTATTTCCATTCAAGACAGTGAACAAATAAATGATGATACAAAAGAAGCTGTATATTTTAATGAAGTGATCAAATAAATTTTAAATAGTTTTAGAGTCAATCTATTTTAGTGGAAAGGACAGAACTATGACACCAAGTGTGTACTAAGTTAGTCAGACAAAGAAGATCACATGCAGTGAAAAATTTATAATTGCAAACACAGTGTGAGGAAAATAATGAAGGTTACCTCTGTTGAGATAAGATGTAGTAGAACAAGGAACATTTGACTCCACTTCCCAGCAGCAGTGAGTTTTCTCACACACAAATGAAACTTACAATTACATTTGGTCAGATATCCTTACACAAGATTATATGAGTTCAGCTCAAATCTAAAAGACAATTTTGTCTCTATATTGGCCACTAGTTCTTTGATGTGGAGGTGTCTGGGCCATAATATTATAGCAAACACTGTCAGAAACACAGCAGAGGGAAATCAGTCTGTTTACAATGCAGTCATACAAACTCATATTAATAATTAGAAAAATGGACTGCATGTGGAATTATGCTTACCCTGCAGACTAATTTGTTAGTACACAACATACAGTATGTTTAACATATAACATTCATATTCAGGCCACAACCTCATCAATGCTTCATAAACACTGTGATTCAGCATCCAGCTAACTCAGCAGATGACAATACTTCAATGTTAGTCAAAACAATTTAGATTTTTTTTCCCCACAGTGTCTTATAAAAGCATATTGCATCATCTTTTCTCCAGCTGGGAAATGTCGGATCAACCTCTCGCAGTCAGCTGGAGATGTGTGTATGACAACTCGCTTACACTGAGTTGGAATCGGAAAAGCACCAAGGTTAAGAGCTTGAATCTTACATCACTGTTGTAGGGAAAATCTTGTGGGTGCTGCTTAAGTGACATAGTATCTCTGAGCAACAGATGTATATTCTTAATGGGTACTATGTTTAATCCAGCACAAACACATGGTGTCCCTTTGGCAACTTAACAAGGCATGCTAACTTGAAAAAAAAAACATGTTTTGTCACTGATTTTGCATATAATCTTCACTATAAATCTAAAAAGCAGTGATGGAAGAGGTATTCAGGAACCATTTTCACATACTTTGAGAGAATACTCTCAGAGAGCTCTTTGCCTAAAATTTCTAGGAAGGACTCCTAACTTAGGAGATATTTTGGGAAATTTTCAAAGCAGCTCTGAACAAGGAAGGGACAGAAACGTATATGTTAATGAGGAGGTGTGGTTGACCCTGTTGCATGACAATCTTTTAACACGTGATTTGTTGTCACAGACAGGCCCTCTTGTTAACCTGCAAGGTGTGGGCAACCAATGACGTTGCTCAAATTTTGATTATAATTTAAAAATGTTTTTGATTCATAACAAGGCTGTTAAGGTTGAAAATAAACTCAGACTAAGCTGTTTTTGCTCCTAAAAGTTTCCATGCAAATTTAGCAGAAATGTGATATTTCCAATGTTGTTTGGAGAGTCACTGAGATCTAATTTTACTGTAAATGTATTTCAAAGGAGTATTATAGGCATGCTTGATTTCATGCAATTAGTGCCAAGCCCACTAATTAAAGAGGTTTCCACATAGAGATAGACCATTATTCTGTATTTCCCAGTCTTTCTAGGGGGGAGGTGCTAAGCCTGTCAATGGCAATAGTTAATTGAGTCAGCAGTCTCTGTAATTAAAAAAAATTCTTCTTGGGGTCAGTGAGCATAAGCATAAACAGAAATAAAAGGTCACATTTGTCATTCAACAAGACTGGAGGTGATAGTAGCTAGTAACTCTTTGATATTTGTTTTGGTGGCACAGCAGAGAGGCAGGAGCATCATGACAGCCCCCAAAAATACACTGATAACAGAAATTACTGTCTGCATGAGGCATTTATCATACTCAATAGATGCCTTCTGTTCAAAAATCTCAAATTAAAGAAAGGCAGGCACTGAGAGAATAGGCAACTGGTAAAGAATTTGCCCTCTCCCTCCTCCAACATCCATCCCCCCTACTCTTCCTCCAAGGTATGTCCATGCATGCTATCTTCATATAACGGTTTGTATGATGTCCTACACACTAACAGCTCACAAATGTCCTTAACATAAAGTTACAAAAGCTAGGTTAAGGCAACTGAG
The DNA here is from genome assembly GCF_026936395.1 of Plectropomus leopardus. Lineage (NCBI taxonomy): Eukaryota > Metazoa > Chordata > Actinopteri > Perciformes > Serranidae > Plectropomus > Plectropomus leopardus. The sequence continues at coordinate 10,065,570 of NC_142185.1, forward strand.
GCAACTGGCAGTGGAATCCCACATGCAGAGTGAGAAACACAAAATCACCAAGAAAACAAACAACATCTCAGCTCTGTATTTTGCATCGCCACAACCTGACACTGCCACTGTTACATTACCACATTTACTTAAGTAAATGCTTTTGTCTCATCTCCACACCTCAGCATATCACAGCAGAGTGCAAACAAACTGTTTTGCAACTTTGTGGTTCATGGTGTGCAATGCTTTTCATCGGCAGAGCTGCCATCAAAAATCAAATCTGCCATCAAATCTCTGATGTAGCGAACTGATAGAGTTTTCTGTAATTAAGGAATCTATAATCATCAATCATGTATCTGAACAAAAGCTGCCATTTATTCTGGACAAGACTCCAGTTTCTTTGATGATAATGTGTTACTGATTTTCATGGCTATACGCTCATCTATCTGGAATTATGCACACATTTTCATTAGCCACAGAAGTGATTCAGGAGTAATTCATACATCACAAGATTGATCTCTGATTCCAATTCTATCACAAAGTACGAGATCTACTGGAAGACAAGCTGAGGGAGAACTATGACAATTTTGAAGTTCAAAGGCTTCACCCACAAGAATTTGCTTTCCTGCAAGAGCATGCTGTCATTTTGCAGCCTCTAGCTATTGCCATCAACCTTCTTTGAGGTGGGAACAAGTGTTACCCAGGACTTGTAAGCCCTACCTTTCTGAGCCTTGAGACAAAGCTCTCTGAGAAGCTACCTTATTCAACTGACAATGCACTACAATTATTGAGGCCATAGGACACACTGTGGATCAGCGTTAGTGAGCCATTAAGCAAAAATGGAAACCACAGTCATGCCAGTGTTCCACGTATGCTGGCCTAGCCCTTAGAGAAGAGATGACATGAGGAAAATCTTCATTTAAGACTATGTAGCACTGAAACAAAGCAGTCCAACTCAAAGAAAGATGACACTTTTTTGTGAAGACTGATGAGTCATACTGGATTTTCGTTGTCTTTGATAATGCCATATGAGATCATCTGACAGCATAATTCATAAGGAAGTGAGGAAGTACCTAGAGGATCCTATATCAAGCTGAAATATCTTCAGGCATTTCCTATAAGAGCCTTTTTTCAAAACCGCGCTGCCTTCTAGGGCCCCTGCTGAGTGTCTCAGTAGTGATGGAGTCAATCTGTTGACCTTGTCCTGAAGCAGAATACCACATGGAACAGGTCCAACTGCTCCGCCACAACAAGCAGTAGGCCTTCTGTCCCAACGTACAGTATCACAGCATTAGTTTGTGACACTTAGCTAAAAGTTAAAATTTTAACAGAATGATACTCTAACATCTAGATAACATCTACGTCTAAATAACAAAGAGATACTGAAAAAGAGTCGTTCAGGAAGCAGTGTCAAAAAAGTGTGAAATAAAATTCCTTGTCCCATTGATAGTCCTATCACATCTCAGCATATAGTTGACTTGAATGATTGACTTGAATTCACTCAGTTTTGGAGCCAGCCTCAAGTTTCCATTCAAAGAACTGCAGTTTTTGGTACTTATATTGGCTTCATTTTTCAGCCACAGACATTGCTGCTTGATTGGAATCCATTCGTTTTTGGACAAGAAGGTCTCTTAGTGTATTACCTCATTGTGTTGATCTTGTATTTTATCTTCTATTTCATTTAATTACTCTGGTGATAACTACTTGCTTCTCCCTTTTCTTTTCAATTTGTCATTATCTTAGGTTTTGGGTTATATTGTAAACTCTTCTCTGTTTGTGTTTTGCTTGTTTCTAGTTACTCATGTTCTGTTTCCTGTTTTATTTTGTTTAATCACTCCTCATATGGCATGTCTGTTTTTACTTCCAGTCTCTGTGTGTTTCCCTGATTAGTTTCACTTGTCTTATCAGTTTTGTTTGTCCTCCTTGGACTTCCCTGCACACCTCTTCTGTTTAGGTCTTGTTTGCTCCACCCTTGTGTTCGTGCCACACCTTAATTTGTTAGCCAATCCCTGAGTGTCTGTCCTTTTGCTTGTGGCCACTTACCTCAGCTTTGCTCCTGTCTTCACCCGTGTTCTTCCTTGTGACCCTGGTTTGTTTCAGTTGAGTTTTGGATTCGTATTTTATTTATACTTTGTGTTTTGGTCACTTGCTTGTATTATGTTTGTACACCTAGCTGCTTGTTTTTTCTCTGCATTTGGGTCCTCATCTCAACTCACCCCTGACACAGTTTCTCTCTCTGCATCCAAGTCATCAAAGTTTCATGTTCTCCAAATAGGTTTAAATAACTGCTTAAGTCACTCATTGCTGTAATTAGATGTGAGCTTGTTAACAGGTTGCAATTAATTGCAAACGGGGGCTGGCTGCATCCCTGTTGCAATATATATTAATTTTAAATACAGGCTGATACTATGTAATCAGTGCATACATTTACAACAGTTAACAGATGACTGAGTAGGTGTCCTATATAGATTTTCAAGGTCACCCTGACGCCAGTCAGAATCACACAACTTGTACACACCCAGATCATCATATGATAACTTGATATTGCAGTTCTGTTTTTTTTTTTAACCAGAAATTATTAATTGCCATATGGGAATTTGACTTGGTCAATTGGTGCATTACAGTAACAGTGCAAAGGTAAAAAGACAAGATGTAAAGACATAAGTTTAAAAAATGCATGTCTTTAAAGCAAAGATGTAAACCAATACAAAATACATAAAAATGTTTTTAAAGTATCTGTTTTTAAGGTATACATTGCACAGGAATGTGCAGATATTTTTCACAGGATGAAAAGATTCAGTTCACAATATAAGTACACGAAAGTACAAATGTTACATATTTTTGGCTGGACATGCTGGCATTACTCGATGATTGCGATTATTTAGCTGATGTTAGTCAAACATCTCCCTTGCTTGTAACAGAGCTGTGCCCTGTGTGCCACCACTGCAGGACAGGACATCAAGAGATGGCAGAGGGAGAGGCAGACAGCATTAATTGTTATTATTTATTTCTGATTACACCCATTAGGTTACATCCAGATGGCAATTTTCTCCCACACTAAAACACTATTTTAAAAAGAGCTGTTTTGTGGTTCTTTTTTTAAAATGTCTTTGCAAGAGATGTATCTACCAGCAACATTTTAAAACTAATAACAGAAATAAACATCAAAACACCCCACATCGATGAAAAAGGCATTATGGGATGACCACAGGTTCACATTATTTTTGTATCGGTCATTTGTGTTGTGATACGTAAACAAGCCATTCATCAACTTGAAAATGTAAGGGTTTTGTCTGCAAGACCAGTCTAGATATCCACCGAGCTCATAGCAAAGCCTGTGAGTGAGACTAGCCTGCTGGCTGTCTAACAAAACATCTCCAAACCTGGTGGGTTGGGTCAGGTTGGAGAATCAGAGCTCTAGAGGGGATATGGTTCATGTATACAAATGTGCTCGCCATCAATTGCACAGATGCAATTACGAAAGTTCCACCCTTCAAAGAATCCCTATTTCATTCTTGGTTTACCATGGCATGTTGCTCCTGATCAGCTTTAGAGTGATGATTTCACAGGTATCCTTGACTGCATTGAAGGCAGTCTTCTAAGTGGTAGCTAAATGCAAGGTTGGATATGGGAGCCTGTTCTCACTCTGAACTTATCAAATACATCTGCTCTATCAGTGCTTTTAACGTACGAGCATGACACCAAATGCCACCTTCCACATCCAACCGGAATGCAGCTGGACAGAGTCAGTTAGGAATGCACTCTGAAAGAACAGGTGGCATTGGTATTATGTACCGGCGGACAGCCACGGGTGGCGTCACTTTGGAACGTGGCCAGACCTAACGAGTCACGTGAGCATGAAACACTGAAGGACAGTGTCAGGTAATAATGCTGCTGGTCACCACATGATATGTGGGAGGTGTGATGGGTGGGTCCCACAAACAACTGACTGTCATGTGGGAGTCTGGAGTTCGCTTTTGGTGTGGATGTGTGTGTTTTTTTTGTACACCTTACCTTGTTGCCTAATCCCAACCATCATGACGGTCTGCGTCGGTTGCCATGTGCTGTTGTGTAAACATAAGGACCATGCTGCACCATCCCACCATGTGTGCTTGTTGACATCACTGTAACGGCATTCCTGAGCGTAAACAGCTGATGAAGGGGATACCTAAAACGTCATAAGCAGACATGGAAGGTCTCTGACAGAGCAGCACCATGTGACGAGTTGGGATGAGAATGTGTTGGATATGGAGTCTCCTGTGGCTAAAGACTTGTTAAAGAAGAAAAATACTACTCTGTAACCATGTTTGATAATTTACCTATTTCACATTAAATTTCCAGACTCAAGGCAAGATGGAAGACATTGAGTTATGTGAAGCGGTGTAGAAAATAGTTTTCTTCACTGTGGGTCTGGAGCAAAAAGCCAGCATGACTGGAAATATGCCCTCCTCATATCCTCTCTGTTGACACATAGTCAAACATAAGATACGTCCTTTGAGAGAGTCTTTGTTTCATTACCATAACATCCATTATTTTACTTTCATTCTTTTAGAGTAAATTACAGTGACTATTGCTGTACGTTTAGCACTATGGGACAATTTGGAGGATGGAGCTGGAGGATGCAGCGGCACCTCCACAGACTTGAGTCATCACAATCAGTCAGGGTATCCAGCAACAGATATGAAGTTGATGGACTTTATTACAAGAAGTTATATGGATAAACCAGCTATAGTGACCATCATTTTTCAGTAGGGTTTGAATGAGTTTAGGAGGTTAAGTTTAGAACAAACATGGTGACCACATACCTGAAAATGACTCAGAGTTGACTTGGTTTCACACACCAGTCTCCTGGGGAAAAGTCCTCTGTGCTTGTCCCAGTTACATGGGATATATACACTCTCTTCTATTTTACATAGATAACACCAGTGACTTGGAGCTTCCTTGTGGGAAGTGTCTCTGTGTGTTCAGCTCTGGATACTTCTGTAGTTTTCCACTGAATTTCTTTGGTTTGGAGTTTAGTTTCTCTCCTGCATCCTGTTTCTACTTTGGCTGTCTGCATTACGTTAACTCGTGTTAAGTTGCTAAAGTTAAAAACCCAACATTTTGTTGACATCGTGGTAGCAGCATCTTGTACTGAACGAGCAGAAGCATACTTAAACATACTTAAAACGTAATATTTAGACGCAGAATTCCACATTAAAGCTGCAATATGTGATAGTTAAAGACACACCTCAAAACGGGCAGCCCTGCTGCATTGGTCTGACAAGTCAAACCAAACAAAGACAAGCCAGCGTATGAGTGTGAAAACGGGTACAGATGTCAAAAAGTTATACTTAGGTCACTACATTGTGATCAAATGTGTTGTTACTTTATTTCGCACTTGAAGGATCATGCAATCCATGTTGCCTAGTTTCATTTCCAGCCATGATTGGGAACAAAGACAGCAGACCACAGATGGAATTATAACCTGCAGCAGTTACTATGGTCACACATCACTTGCATTCGGGTAATTTTAATGCTGTGATTGCTCACAGTACAGCCTGAGGATGAGGTTTTGATCTGCAGTAGGCACGGGAATTGTAGAAATTAGCTAGAGAGGTTTGAAGTGGCTGTGTGAAGAGATGACAATCCAGTCTTCACTTCCTGCTATCATATGTTGCTCAGTGTGTTCTGAACACAGTGTACTGTCTGTTATGGACAATTTTCATGTTCTTTAATGCACAGAGACAGATAAAGAGGATTAAAGAACAGACCGAAACATTGCTTATTGGATTTTCAACGACGGAAGAGGATCATGTCTTTCCCACAATGTACTGTATATGAATTTTAACACAGCACAGGCTTATTCTCTGAAATTTCTGAAGTGCATGGTACAATGAATCTAAAGGGAAGTTGGCATAACTAAACCGTCTATTTATAGTACACCTTGACACTGGTGTCATAAAGAAAAAATAACCACAAGGCTCACTTGACCTTATATCAAAAGACAGGTTAAAAATGAATTGGAATAGTGTAAGAAAGAGCACTGGGTAAAGAGCCTCAGAGGTGAATACAAACAGTGGGATGAAACAGATTAAGAGTATTAAAAGGGAGTACTGTCTCAAAGCTTGATTGACTAAACACTGACCTCAGAGAGTGACACACAGAGGGACATTAAGCCACGCTCCAGTGACTCTGAACTGCCTGTGTGTGTGTGTGTGTGTGTGTGTGTGTGTGTGTGTGTGTGTGCCTGCATGCGCACAAGCAGCACCACAACTCCCACAGGAACTTGTTCACACTTATTAAATGAAAAAGCCTTCCTAGGCAGCTGTTATCATGGAGTCAAGGGTTGTCTTTTCCTGTCTTTCAGTCCTTTCAGTTAGTGAAGACGTATTACAACTGTAAATCACCTTAGCTCACATGGTGGGCATTAATGAGAGACAAAGTTTTGTTCCTGTTTAAACACTGTGCGCAACCAGTATTTTTTGCATGCACAGAAATGTGTTCTTATGTCTGCTTCTTAAAAAGCTCTGTGATGACATCTTAAAGAAAATCCATGTGCTGGTCTGCTCTGTTTTAATGCTTCCTGCACACTAGTGAACACATCAGCTTTGTGCAAAAAGAGTTAAAGAAATTTAGACTTCCTATTTGGGTTCAAATCAGCCATTAAGTCAGTGGGACTGACATCCCAATCTCATTCCGATGTCATCAAACATCACCACTTTGATAGTGCTTTTGGCGTACAATCTCAATGCTAAGAGGCACATTTCGTGCCTGCCTGAAGAAGGCAGCCAGGCAGAACCAGTCCTCCGAACTCCGGAGTGCAAGGGTTCCTATAGGGTCGGTTGGTTCTAGTGAACCCGGAACTATCATGTGGGTGTACAGTGTTTACCTACTGTATGAATGTAATGTTTTTTGTCCACAACTTACCATATGTTTTCGTCACCTAATCCAAACCATCCGTGCCAGAATGTGCGTTTGTTGACGTTCTGGCGTTGGCTGCCATGTGGTTGTTTTGTATAAACAAAATTACATCATCGCACTATTTGCATATGTTGACATTACAGTAGTGCCATCCCGGAACATACAGAGCAGATGCGGTAGTATGTCTAAAATGTAATATGTAGACGCAGAAGTCCACTTCAAAGTGGCAACTCTTGATGACTTGTGATGAGAATGTGCTGGAACTGATTAGTTATGATGCACCAGTGTCAGAATCATGGTATTTCTTCTGTTTACTTAACAGCCAATGGTTTGTATGTAAGCACGTCATTTTGTAGAATGGCAATGGAAGTCATTGTTTGAATTTTAGCCAAAAGTGACCTTGTTTTCTATCCCAGCCAGTTCCTAAAGGGTAAATGTAGTCCAAAAAAACTCTCATACTAAAAGCATTGTCTCAAACATACAGACCCATCCAACTGGTTTATTATCACAAAAAATAGAATTGTGTTAAACTTAAATTAGAAATTTGAAATATGGAGAAAAGTAGATACTGTGCAAAACTGAAGACTCTTTTGTGGTTTGTTGTGGCGATAGCCATGATGTATGGACAAGAGGAAGTCAAAAAATAACTAAAAATTATGCATCAGAGACAAAAGTTGGTATGAGAGATCAAACGTATAAATCCAATATGCCCTTATTCCAGATCACACCATCAAACACATTATTGGAAATCTATAAAAAGAACAGAAAGACCCACATGAGCACAGTCACGCAGACAGCGAGCCAGCATGAGGGCCACACACAAGAAAAAAGCTGAATGCACTTATTCTGCTTTAACTTCTAGATCAAAAAGGATATAGTCCATGCTACATACAGAACATGCAAGTATGAGAAGCCTGATACATAATTTTAAAACTTCCTTAATAGGTACAAACAAAATACTAAATTAGCAAATTCTTAAAGCTTACAGTGTGTTTATTATCACAAAAAGTGTGGATTGTGTTAAATTTTTAAATATAGAAACATGCACCTCTTCACTGAAATCTGGAGAAAAGTAGACATCGTACAAAATTGACAACTGTTTAGTGGTTTGGTGTGGTGATAGCTGTAATGTATGAACAAGAGGAAGCCAATCTGTGGATGTTATTTACTTTGTGGAAAGGATGTATTGATGTAGTAGACCGTCACTTAAGCTATGAACTAACTGGATCTTAATTCATCCTCCTCCTTTCTCAGATGGTAATGTTTTATAGATACACATTAGCTGGAGGTACGGCAATCAGAAAAAGGTAATTTATCTGCTTAATGTCATCATTACTGCTCTGAAGAGAGGCTCTTACTAATAATAATCATTATATTGGCTATATGAAATGGTCATTTCATTTAAAATTCATTAGGATGGGGCCACGGGAAACAAAGCTCTTCAACCATTTTAACTACTTGCAGTGCCAATAGTTATTAATATCACATACAGTATGTATTTAAATGTTTAATTGTGAAGACATCTCTTTACTGCTGTTTTCTTTCAAGTGTTATGTTGTTTTATGTATAATTTATGGGTTTGCCTATCCTAGGCATAAGAAAAGCTCATGCAAAATGTCATTAACATTTGTAACAATGTGATAACTAAAACCCCAGCCTTGAAACAGAACCCTTCTCAGCTGTATGCCGTATGGCTTGCCTCATAAGATTTTATGTGAATGGTAGTTTTTTGAAAAACTTTTGTCATTTTTATGCAATATTTGTGTTTGAAGCTGTTTTTACAAGCACTTTATCCCATAAGCCCCTAGACCTTCACAATCTAAATGTCACAGGTCAGCAGCAGAGGAAAAGTTCATGAGCAAGCTAGGGAGTTACAGCTAACTCAGACATGTCTGTAATAACAGGAGGATGAAGAGAATATGCTGATTTGTCTTACATGTATGAACATAAACCCCACGAACATGTTTTCCCTTAGAAAGACTGATGAAAGAAATACTGAATGAGTGACTGCATGATTGAGTAACAGAAGTTAGTGGAACAGAAGCTCACCCAGACGTGACATCATGATGTTGGCTGTTGGTCTGCCCCAATGACCGTATAGTATACTGTAAGTATAATGCCTGTCCACTTCTTCTGACTGCGTAAAAATGAAGCCAAATATGACCAACCCACAGCTGGCAATTCTGAGGCCAAATCCCCCTATCAGATAAATGAAAACTTGAATATACAGCAGTGTGATAAAAACTACCTGAAATAACAAAAACTTTTCTGGGGGAAAATGTTTTCATTTAATTAATTTATTTATTTTATTTCATTTTTTAAAATGTATTTAATGTGTACTCAAACCCGAAACCTAAGAAAATTGGCTTGTTTTCTTTAAAAAACATGGGCAAAAGACAATAAGCATCAAAAGAAGAATTGAGCCAAAAATTATTAGGAAATAAAAAGTAAAAGAAAATTAACTGAAAATTTAAAATAAGAATATATAGTGTAAGTTTTAATTAAAGTTAAAAAATTATAATATTGTGTAAAACCTCATTTTAAATATGTGAGTATAATCATTGTAAATGTAGTTTTCCCCCAGCCTTTTTCCTTTTTTCCCCAGACATTTTCCCTTAGCTTTTTAAAAATAATGTTCTAAATCGACAAATTTCTTTCATTTGTGGAACATTTTCTACCAAGTTGCTCATTGCCTTTTTTTCTCTGTTTTTAAAAGAAATTGCACCAACTTACACAAGCTTCCAAGGTTTAAACACTTTGTTTGGGCCATGTCCAGTCCCCTTCACTTTTGAGCACCAGTCATGTCGTCCATCTTTATTATGTGATCTATGTTCTCCCCACGTTAGGTTTTCCATATAGAACCCACCTATAGCTAAATTGTTCTGTAAAGCCATCTTTAGGGTCCTCATTTCCTGCCGAGTCACTGCTGAGTTCTTAACATCATCCTGTTTCCCCTGATATCCGCAGTACGTTTGTCCATCTAAGCTATAAGTATCTCTTATCTTTCAAATAGCCATGCCCCTGACTATCTAACAGCAGCTAGTGTGTCCCTCTATCTGTGGAGCCCTCTTGTTTTCTGCCATCCCTCTATCATGATGAGAATAATGTTATCTGCAGCTCCCCTGTTGTTTCTTATTTTCACGTCTGGACATGTTTCAAAATGTATTACCCTATTTATCATCCTACCTGCCTAATAGTCAAATCTTGCTTGGAGGCATGTGTAAACTTTCATGCCATTATCCTGAAGATGTTTGAAAGCTGTCCCAAAAGCCACAATTTGTGCTGTGAGTAAAAGAAATGATAGTAGTAGTAGTATTTAGTAGTATTTTTCTGATGGAATCTTTATTTTTTCCTTTCATGAATAGGAAATGTTTGAATGAAAATGGTCCAATCTGTTCATGTAAAGTATCCCCTTGGTTCTGCAAAAAGCAAAAGCCACTCAAAAGCACCCACAGTGTAAAAACATGAATTCCTTTGTTCCCACATTTCATCCCCACATTAACAGCCCCATCAGCAATAGATGTAATAATCAATAGGTAATTAATACCAACATATGAGACAAAAATAACTCAAAATTATGCATCAGAGACACAACTTGGTATAAAAGATGAAGGAGAGTAAAGGAGCCCAACTTTGGCTATCGTGAATAATAACTTTTATTGGCCATTTTATTATTTCCGTTATTATTATTAATTAACCCTTCTCCCATTAGCCTCATACAGCAAGATGTAGCTTTTCAAAGCCTCATGCCAAAAATTACTCTAGCCTTGAATCTCCTCATTATGCCCAGTCCTTATCTTGGCAGCTGCTGCTTTCGTTCCTGTGTAGGCTACTGAACGTTTCACCCAATTGTCTGATTTTTATCACTACAATACACCCAGCTGAATATATGCAGTAGTGTTTCTCCCGCTGGCCCCACCAACAGGTTCCCACTTGGCTCATAGACTTAACATTGTAATGATGCCACAGATACTTAAATTAGTCAGTTTTAGGAAGAAAAAGTTTTAGTTTCAGGAAGAAAAAGCCACCATGGCTCAAAAACTGAATGAGGAGAGCTGTCGTCAATTTCTGGGCCACAGGGATTTATTTCTACTGCAACAGGTCTTTTGTGAGTGACCACTGGGAAGAACTGGCTGCAAAGCTGAATGGCTTTCCTAGACCCTGGTTGAGAACCGCGCCCAGCCCCCTTTATGAAGGCCTGTATATCATGGTAGTATAGAGGGATACTCAATTATACTGATAAGATCACGCCATTGTCACAACGAGTAATGAGTAAAGTAGTAAATAGATGATGAATGAAGCTTTGTGGCTCTTTGAACAGTTCGCTTAGAAAAAAGGAGGCATTGGCTTGAGGTCGGAGTTGCTGATTACGTTCAAATAATTGACTGCTGAGGGAAAAAATAATCTCTCACAGATGATGTTTTTTAAAGGATTGTCAGAATAACAAATTGCCATACTAACTGAGGTAATTCAATGATTTCTGCTCTTAACGTCTTAAAATAGGACTGTAAGCAACAAAAGTACCTTCAGTTATCGGTGTACACAGTGAAACTACAATGATGGGTAAATAACTAAACAATGCAAGTTTGTTTTGCAGCACAAAGAAGAGGTGTGCCCACAATGATGGTATTAAAGCCTGTAGCAGGGCTTGGTGTTTGCTGGCAACCAGCCATCTTGCTTTTAAATTTCGATTTTGTTTTGTCACACCTGTTTAGACTCCTTTTTCAAAGTTTGTTGTGTTGACTCGCTCACCCATATGCCACTCTGGTTTACTTTCATTTTTTGTTTGTGTTATTTTGTTGTGTGGAGGATTATTTCAGCCACAGGATCCAGAGTGCAGGCACACAGGATGCAATTATGCTGTAGAAATGTGCTCTACAAGTTGCAGTTGTTTCCTTTTTTGTGAATAGAAAAACAATACTGTTTAGGTGTTTCTACACACTGTCATGCACAGTAACTCCTTGTATACACAGGTCACATAGCTAAACCACTGATCAAAGCAGCATTGTGTCTGCTGCTGCTGTGCTTTCTGGATTTTTTTTGTGACAATACTCACAGTGCCATGCACTGCAAATGTAGTCAGAAAGTATTGTTAAAAGACTTTAGGGTTGCAGGTAAATGGACTGGTACTGCACTTGTATAGCACTTTTTTAGTTTTCCAACCTCTAAAATCCCTTTTACACTACATGTCCCATTCACACACACACTGGTGGCCAGGGCTACCATACCATAATGCCACCCACAACTCATTTATCAGTCACACCCAACCCCACACCAATGAGAAAGCCTTCAGGAGCAATTTGGGGTTAAGTATCTTGCCTAAGGCTACTTTGACATGTTGACTGGAGGAGCCTGGAATCAAACCCCCAACCTTCCAACTAGTGGATGACCCACTCTATCTCTGAGCCACAGCCATAATAATACATAATAATACAACAACTCCTACTAGGGCTGTATCAGTTTGCATAAGAAACTAAAGTATATCAGTATGTGATTCTTTAACTCTTCATATTGGCATAGTTTTCAACTAGCCTATACTACAACAGCATAATACAATTTCTGAAATTCAGTTATGGCTTTTGATTTTGGTTTGGCCCTACCAATGAAGATGTTCTCTTCCAGCTAACTTGATTGGTCAATACTTCTCAGACTATGTACAGACACCAGAATACTCGCTATACCAAAATCTTTAACTGTTGACTAAAGAGTCTTCATGCAGATATCAGTTTATAGAAATTAGGATGTTCAGTGAGTGTTCTGCAGGCAGATGCTGCTGCTTAAGCATTAACCAGCTTTATTCAGCTTATTACGATAATGTTCTTCAGCGAGACACTGAGTGAAAAGAAAATGTCATTGGGGATTTGGACATCTCTTTAACGTAATGTGTTTTTCTTGCTTGTAAGAGCACTTCACACTTAGATAGGTTATGTAAGTCCCTGTTGTAACGGGTGTGGTGTGGACCCAGATGCAGTACACCAGCAAACAGGAACAGTTGGTAATAACTTTTATTAAAACCAACACAGGCAAGGAACGAAGCAAAGTGAAACAGTACTGAATAAAGTTCGTTCTTCAAGCGGAGCACCCAAACACAGTCTCTGATGATCAGACGATGTGAAGAGACAAAGCTTACTGCGCACGATGTCAGCGAGGAGGAAACCCCATAGTCCAACGAGCCCGTGTGGAGGTACCGTCGAGGAGAGAGCGGAGGAATGGTCGGAGACAGGCGGGGATTTCGTAGCCAGCTGAGCAGTCCTTGAATGCAGCAGTACCGACGGGGAACAGGCAGGAGAATCGTCGGGGGCCAGGCAGAGGAGTCGTTAAGTACTGGCAGAGTGACAGGAGGAGGATGAGGGGCAGGGATCATGACACCTGTATTTAGGTTAATGGTAGGTTAATCCAGGTTAATCTTCTATATAACATTCTTATATAACTTCAAATGATCATATTCTTCATTATTTTACATTATTATACAAATTCATGAATTCATTCTTATCAGTGGTGCTGTAGGCAGGTCTGTATGAAAAGTCAAAATATCCGTCATGATAATTGCCTATTCCTCACCTTAATATCAACTTAGTGCTACCATATTCAGGTGAGCATTATGTTTGTGTGATGTACCAGACTCGTACATAAAAGTCCAGGGTTTGTGTGACCCATCCGCCTCCTGTCCGCCCGCCCTCACACTCCATATATTTACGTCATAACCAGCAGCATTTCAACCTGATGCTGTTCTGTGGCTGTTAGGGCTCAGTGTTTTTCCCTTTGTGTTTTTTTTTCCCTTTTTTTGTTTTTTTACCCCCTCATGTAAGTGTGTCTGTCCATTGTCTGTTCCCCAGTGTGTGTGTGTGTGTGTGTGCGTGTGTCTGTGTGTAGGTGTGGGTGTGTTTGTTGTTTGTCTGGAGCTGGGTGGAGTCATGGAGTTTGGCACACTGATTATCCACACACCTGCAATCCATCACTCACCTGCTGCTGATCATGCAATCAAGCCACCTACACTGCTGAAGGATAAAAGGATGGACTCATTCGTCCACTCTCCGCCAGATCATCTGTTACCCACCAGTGGTACACTGTCAGGCTTTCCTTTTGTTCTTATGCTCCTGTTGTGTTGCTTTCTCCTCCCGCAAAGAACTCTTAGTTCCATTCCTACTCACCTGAACGCAGTCTGTCGCCTCACAAGGAAACCCTGCAACAAAAAAAAGCCCTGCTCTGAGGTCTCCAGACTTCTCATTCCCCCTTACTTGCTGTTTCCTTGTCTCTGTGTGCACTGTGGTCCAGCTGAAATGACTCTTTACAACATAATAACACTACAACCGGTTCTATCCGGCCCCAGGGCGTATGATGCAGACTTGAAAGGTTGCTTTTGGCATCAGGATTGTACCCTGAAAGCACTTACAAAGTGGGTTTTTTTGGCACCTTCAGAATGCCATTAGTGGGTTTTATGTTTTGAAGTTGGACTGTATATTAGGAGAGCTACTGGTGTATACCTTTCGGTAATTAATTGCACCACACTCTCTGGGCACAGATGGAGCAACAGAAAGCCAGGCACAGTGAAAGTGAAACTTAACTGTGCATTGCACTGGATCTAATAGTTTGCTTTTGCAGCCCCCTTTTTATCCATCGATCTGATCCGATGAGCTCTGACCAAATTGACAGACCAATTATTCACTCTCTGACTCTTTACTGCTGAGGAAATAGAGAACTCATGAGAAGTTCCACCAGCTCTGTGTTCATGGACCCTCAGACATGTCTTGATATAGAGAGTGGACACAGACTGATTAAAAAAAGGGGCAAAAACACACATACACACACACACAATAAAAAAAATGGATAACTAAAATGTTTGCAGACAGTCAGCATCATTAATCTCCTGGGCTCATTTCTTCTGCCTTTGGTGTGCATGTGTGCAATGTGTGGTAGAGGGGCTCAGAGGAGGGCTCAAATTAGGAGGTTGTAGGGCTGTGTGAAGGACCCAGATCGGGATCAGGGCTCGAAGCAGGACTACCTCTTCATTTGGCATCAATAACCACAATGTCACTGTGTTTATTCAAACTTCCGGAGGTGGTCTGTGAATTTTAGTTACAGATAGTTAGCTAACTTTAGCTTAAGGTTAGGCAACTTGCTAACCATAACCTGAGCTAAGGTTAAGGATGTGGATTGCATTTCACAGCGGCCACTGATATCATTAACAACAAGGATTTACTGAAAGTTACAGATAGAGCTATGAGCCTAATATGTTGCCAAAACTTAACAAACTTTTTACAAATGCCCTTTGATTTACCAGTGTAGTTTGCAAAAAATATATTAACAAGCCAGTTCATTCTGTTTTGCAATTACAAAAATGTTCCTATTAAACAAATACACAACATATTTCTACTAGATCATGAGGTAATCGAACTCCAAAAAAACACAAAATGAACAGAACACCTTTAAGCAAACAGAATGGGCTATCCCATGGTTTGAAGGTTTGGCACCAATGGGATTAAAGACCTTATGACTGTTAAGCAGGACAATTAATTTTTGTGAGATTTTTATACTACTGTCAGAAACTGTAAAGCGAGCTCTATGGCCTGCGCAACTATATCAGTCTCGATGCTGGACTGAACTGTTACATCAGTGACCCACCTCTCAGTCGGTCCTGGTGTCTGGTCAAAATATGGAGTTTGTGAACCAATGAATTCCCCACCATTGTAAAAACCCTCAAAAAGAAAGGACTCAACACAACATTTCATCTTGCGTCAATATCAAAAGATGACTTCAGAGGATAAAGAAGGTGCTGGATCCCAGCACTCCAGGGGCCTTGTAAACAAAATATGGTTTGATGTTCAGCTGCATTCCAGGTACAATCAGCTGCTCTGACCCCCATCATTCACCATCAAAGAGACAAATGTCCTGATTTATGCAACATAGGCTATCAATGACTTTACGAAGAATCACAATGAGACACAGAAGAAAAATAAAGGGAGCACAAGGATGTTTTATGAGTTAACAAGCCAATTAAGCCTTGTCGGTCTTCCACTACCAAGAGAAAGTTGAATTCAAAAGTGAACAGTTGTATTTCTCTGTTTAATAAAGAAAACATGTGCAAGAATATTACTTTTATTTGTTGAGGGGGTTTAAGCACCGCACACTTGAACCGTCATATACTGTATACTTTGGCGAAATTTCAGGAGGGTATGAAGGTGTGAAATATAAAATACCACACAAGCCTATCACACAGTACAATCCATCAGCTAACAGTATCAAAGAGAACCTGAACAGGTAGTTGTTAAAAACATTAAACATTTATCAGCAGTTAACAGAAGGAGGGAAATATGAAGCAAGAGGGGAAAGAAGGGGGAGAAAGAAACAAACAAACATCACAGAGAAAAAACAGCCAAATGCATTTAACACATAGACAAGACTGAAAGGAATCATTTCAAGCAGATTTTTTGAAATGTTTCTGCAGCAGCAGAAGAGGCATGTGTACAATTAAGATCCTTACACTGCATCTATTGCACTGACAAACATGCATGCACAAAGACACTTAACTTTTAAGCAGCCACCAAAAGTAGCACTAGTCAGCATGAGTTGATTCTCAAAAGTACTATTTGAATTTTAATACTTCACTCTCCATGTGCCATAAAAACCATATGTGTTACTGAGTGTTACAATGTTTGTGGCCTTGCTTACAAGCAGGACTGTAAACACAGCAAGTGCATCCACAGATGTCGGCAGTTCAAGGTCATAAAAATCACACAAAAAAAAATCTGCATACATTCCATTTAATTCCACTACCAAGTTTCTCTTTGCTGACTGTACAAGCATGTCACCGTGGACAATAAGGACTCATCAGGAGCCGTCCTCCTCTTGCATGACAGATACTGTCATCAGCTGGAATTGTAACTCAGCCCAACAGGGGGTAAAGAAATGCCTGCAATTTACATTGTGTATGAAGCTTGGAATATGTGAAGGAAATTACAGTAATCTACTGAACTGCTCAGATTTTATGTACAATTGTTGGCAAGAACAAAGGTTCATCATGTCTTCCAGGAGATGAGTTTTCTTCTACAGCCATCATACTGATGAAACCACCAACCAACAAAAACATTAAGCTTGTTTTGAAGCCACCCGTGTCCCCCAGTTTATACTTACCGTGTGCTATTTACCAACCATGTCCTATCACTTTCCTCAGCTGTCGTGCTCACCACTACAGCTGGAAATATGCATATAACTCTCACAAAGTCAGACCCACAGTCCATGCAACAGTATTTTTTCCATTCTTAACAGAGAGCGCTGAGCCCTCCCTGAGAGGTTCTGAAGGTGATTGTCTTAGAAAGTCGGCACAGCAGCCGAGCTAAAAGCTCATTCCAACTACCAATACTGAAACACCATTTTAGAGGTGTTTTCTTTGTTGATAGACCTTTCGGCACCACACACTCCTACATATCCATATGCAAATGATCTCCAAGAGGAATTCACAACATCTAACATCAAGGCTGAAAATTTTCAAATGGTGGGTGAAATGTGCAGCTGTGGATTTGCTTTTAATACCAGCAGGTCAGGTTCACAAGTTTCAATTAATGTGTGTTTTTTTCACCCTGTATTTTACGTTCTTCTTTGTAAGAGGGTTTCAAGAAATTTTCCCGTTCTTGTATATTCAAATATTTTGTTTTCCCTCCTTAATGTGGTGGCAGAGCTCCACCTACAAACATTTTTAACAGCGTCTGTTGCAGATTTTAACATTAGACGACTGCTACAGTGTCTCCTCCTCCTCCTCTGCTGTTCCACTGGTACTAACAACAGGTAGATTTTCCTTCAGCGCAATATCATCCACCCGCTTGGGGTCGCTGTCCTCAGGTTCTTCAGGTATGGATGGGTCCGAGTTACTAATCACATATCCAGGGAGAGTTGCATGCATGCTAATCACGGGAGGACCTGTGCTCCGATAAACTCGGCTTGAAACAAGCGTGGTGGAGCGGGTGGAGGGGCCGCCTCCTGCCAGGTGGGACTGGCTGCTGGTGCTGTTGTTGTTGATGCCGACAACCACTGAGCCGTATCTGTAGCGGCCGCAGACCACTGGGCCCTCCCACTCAAAGGCCAGGTTCCAGCGCGTCCACGTTTTCTTTATCTCCGTCTGGACCTGTGGGGATGGGAGGAAAAAATAATTGAAGTATTTTATTGGAACATGTCAGAATGCATAAGAGGAGTTTTTTTAATTTAATGAATGAAAAAATTAGAATGTCTTTTTCATCTTACTGGAGATTAGACCAGAAGTTATTTTCTTCTGCTTCTTTCATTTCATATGGCAGCTGGTACACCAGAAGAACTTTTCTCAGGGGACAAGAAACTTTCTATGGAATTTTTTTTCATCTTCATCTCTTTTTTTCCACCATCAAAAGTTTTTTTTCAACATCTTTTCTACTATTAATTTTTTTTCACAATCTAATTTTTTTCTCTCAGTTTTTTTTCTACCCTGTGCACATTTAGGGGCTTCATTGTTATTCTTATTCAACAGAGGGAAATTCAATTTGAATTTTATTTTTTATTTTTTGAACATAGAGATTACAGTGTTAGTGAACCAACACATTGCCTGTAGATCGAAACAGAAGAAACTGAAATAAAGAGAAACTTCACTGATATTAAATCAGCTGTGTGAAGCCATGTCATCACAGTATGAATGGCGTTTGGCTTTCCTCTGTGTCACCGCCAATGCCTGGTCCTCCAGAAACAAAGTGTGACAAGTGTCAGCAACCTTAGGCATTTGTGCCACCATTGCATGCTGTAGTTTAACAAATTGCACACTAGCAAGAAGTATGTATGCGTGAAGTACAGGGTTTCCAAAACATTCATTTATTTGTGGCAACTCCTCTTCGTCAGACATTTTTCAACACACATGACACAAATGCCACTACAGTGACAGCTTGTGTCTATTTTTTGTCTCTTACCACTACATTGGCTTAGATGGATGGTGCACATTGACAGTTTTGTTCTTCAGTACTGATTTTGAGGGACATACCCTGTAGCCTGCAATTCAATAGGTGCTGTCATCGTGCAGTCTGCATAAATCAAACTTGATGTCATAACCAAGTTTATTAGATCCATGTGACAAAGTGTAGATCACTCTAAACTTATGAGATTGCTTAAAACTCACAGCCCGTAGGAGACTTTGAAGTTTACTTTCACTTGCCTCTCTGCAGTAGCTGCTCCTCTCATTCTAAGATCTGATCTGATCAGCTCTGATCAGATCGACTTATCACTTCTTCAAAACCAAACTCCGCAAATTGCTGCTGAGGAAAAAGCCTCATAAAGAGTTCTGTCAGTGCTGTGTTCACGAAAAAACGTTAGAATTTAGAGAGGACAGAGAATGATACCAAGGGACAAACACACATGCACACAAGCAGAAAGGTTGCAACTAGCATTGCACTTGATGAGAGGATGTGAATGACATATCATGTTTGGCAGCCATGGCAAGATATCCGCCTATAAGGGACAGGCTCTGTCTAAAACCAATGCCTCAAACAACAAACTGTGATGACATAGTCAAAGGTTTCATGGAGCATTTTGACGAGAGAGTGGTTGATATTATATTGATATGACACACTGATGAACAAGAACATTTAAATACAGCATTTCGTATCAAAAAGGTTGCCGACACCTGTTTAAAAGTACTCACTGGCATCATATTTTCAACCACCACTTAATGTAATGGCAGGTAGCAAACACTCAGCTTCTCTGTGCTTGTTTGCTGGACACAGCTGTCTACTGTTTTCTCTTAGCAGAGTGATATAGTGGTAAGGTTCAGCTATAGTCTCTGATGTGTGGCCCGAATGACTAAAGCAATGCATTATGAGCAGCTTAATGCTGTGCAGAACTTTCGAGTATGGTGCTAATTCGACATGTTGGCTGAGACATTGACCTTTCACATTGCATGAGTCATCTGGTCCAGTGTTAATGATAAAAACAGGCTTTATGGAGCTCAGATTCAACAGAAAATATAAATCAACTCGTTCATTTTGAGTTGTTTGAGTCGCAGAAGTTCCGAAAGGTTCTGGAGGGTGAAGAAGTGCTCCACAGGATAAAATGTGGATCACAAAGGCAAAAAAGGAAAGGTTTTAAGAAAGAGCAGTGGGAGTTTGGCGAAGATAAAACTGTCAGAAATGGCTTATCTGATTGCCCCTTGAGAGTGCTGAGCACAAACTGTATGAGATAGTAGAGGGAGACAGAGAGAATCACTGATATCATTACATGTTTTTTATCACATTTCATTTGAGAAGGCAAGAAACAGATGAAGTGGGGAAAAAGGATGAGTAGTTGATGTCACTTTTCATCACGTTCTCATCCCAAGTTGTCACAGTGGACTTCCACAGCTAAATATTACCTTTTAGGTATCCTTCTGCATCTTTTCTTTACGCTCCAGGATGCTGCTACTGTGATGTCAATTAATACACATGGTGGGATGACGGTGAATGCGGTTATGTTTGAGCAACAACAGCACATTGCAGTCCACGCCAGGAGGTCAACAAATGCATGTTTACACAGCTTAGGTGACACAGTCATGCATGGTTAGGGGAAGGAGGCACATGGGTAGGTGTACAAAAAAGGTCAAATTCAAACGGGAAGAAAACATTGGACTCCTGAATCCAGTCCTGGTGTGTTTGACCCATCTACTTGTTTGATCCATCCACCAACCCCCCTCCCCTCCAGCCTGTTAACCTGATGCTGTCCTGCTGCATTTAATGCTGTTCCATCCAGCTATGCTCACACCTGATACCACCCATACAGCATTTCATGCACACACAAAAGGTGTCACACTCTCATGCCAAAAGCACTGACAAAGCGGTGCTATTTTACAAGTTCTGAATTAGAATGGCCGGCACTTTTTTACTTGCTCAGCCGGACCTTCAGTTACGCTAGCCACGGGAGTAAATACACCTGTTTTGTGGCTGCGATTCTTTCGAAACCTAACACATATTTTAAGCACTTTGTTTGCTTTTTTAAAATTGCTTTAGTTTTGCAATGTTTTGCAGTGCTTCCTTTGTCTGCTCAGTGGCATTGAAATAAAAAAATTATCCACTTACTTCTCCATTGCAGTAGCAGTAGATGATGGACACAAAGAAACCCTGAAAGGAGAAGATTGACATGCAAGTTGTGAGATCAGATCTCAGTAGGAGCAAGTAAGAACAATCATGTGACTATATAACAATAACTGATTAAATTTCATTCTTATCCAAATCTAATACCAACACCATCTATTGTGAAAAAAGATGATAAGGGTGTTCTGGTCAACAATTATCTATTTGCCTCAAGTAGTGCTTATCTTGTGAAGAAAAAATATCTCAGGTTGTTTCTCTTGTGACCAGTGTCACTTTGTGTTCCTGCCTCCTACTATAATAAAGAGTAAAAGGAGAGACACAGTGTCTGTGTGAAAATTAAGGGTTATGGGAAGGTTGTGTGCCCATGTCAGTGTGTTTCTGCACATGTGGGTGAGTAAGAATCTTGCTGCACGTATATGCTGGTGAGAAACATCCAGGCAGTGACTTTCTGAGAATTATAAATCAACACAGTGTACACTGGTTAGTCTTAATAAGAATCGTGCTATTCTAACATCATTGAAGACCCCAACAGGGGGTTCTATGGGGAGTGACTCACTTTTTGTTATCAGGTGTTTGCTTTTCTCAACTACTCTCTGTTTTTGATCAGAGAACTTCTATGGAGACGATACACCGTCTTCTCTAGTTGCATTGATTTAAACTAGCAGAAAGTTTCACACCTGCTCATTGCAAGTAGTTGCAACTTGTCTCGTCGCAAATGTTTGGGCTGAGCTGGGCTTTAAAGGTTCAGTGTGTAAGATTAGGGGCATTAAGTGGCATCTAGCGGTGAGGATTGCAGAATGCAACCAGGTAAAACTTCCCCCAACTAGAATTCCTATAAAGTTCATTGTTCAGGAGGTCTGCAGCGTAACACAGCTGCACTTACGCGTAGGAATACGGCACTTAAAGGTTGAGAAAATGTAGAGTCAAAGGAATGGGCTGTCTGACAGCAAGGTGAAGTGTTGAAAATGTTCTAAATTTAGCCTCCACTCAGACTAATATTGATTTTTTTACATGGGCCCTTTTTCAAGTGGCTTAAATATGTTTACAGCTAACCTAAATCCACAGTAATGCGATGCTGTGGTTTTTGTTTGCTCATCCCGGATGTCCCAATCAAGTTTTTGCCCTTGATCCTTTTCTGAGTCATTTCATACTGAGTATCTGCCAAGTCCTGATCCCATACTCGTATTTGCCTGTCTGCACAATGCACACTTTAAGTAATTTAACATTATTAAAATAAATCCAGTGTATATGCTTGATAGCTTAAAAGCTCTGCAGTGCAATACAGAAAAATCTCTGTATTCAAACAGTTTCTAAGGGTTTTTTAAAATGATTTTATTTTTATTCTAGTTTTGCAAAATCACAAATTAAATGGAGTAAAACTATTTTTATATGGCTCTTATCACAATTCCTCTTTGTGCAGCATTTGTTTTTTCAACAAAATAACAAAGTAAACAAAGCAAAATGTGTCCTGAGAAACTGCTCTTGTTGCCACGAGGAATGACTGTCGGGGGTTCCAGCTCTGTTTCTTACTTTTCCCATTTTTGCTGTTTTGTTTTTTGCCAAAACCTCTGTGATCTCTCTGAACACAGATCACCTCTCACCTCAGTCATCTTATCCATCATTCTCCTGCACATTTCACTATTGTAATAAAAAACTGTCTTTTACTAACATCCGTTTCATCTGTCTGCTTTTCAGTGCTCAGTCCTTCAGCAACATTAACATTCCCAGTCACAATTAATTTACGACACCTGTGTGATGGCAGATATAAACAAAGGGTGGGTGGGGTATGTGCTAAAAATAACTGATCCAAATCATTCAAAAAATGCATTGATCATGCCAGTTAGCAAGCCTTCTGATCCGATCAGGACCTCCCTACAGACTATATATAAGGATTAGAACTCTGATTCTCTACATAAGCCCAATTGGCTGGGCTGTAATTTATCACTGTTCCTCCAATCTGTGATGAAAATGTCAACAAGTCAGGTCAAAGTGCAAAAGTCTGGGTAGGCACATGGGTCAACTAAACTCTGGGAGAGATTTGCAGTGGTGGGAGCTAATCAATGAAGCAGACAGACTGAACAGGCGGAAAAAGACAGGAAAATTGTCAAGACTGTTTGGCACCTGCTTTTTAGATCCGTAAACACCTTGGACATGAGGGACTTGAAATGCATGGCCACAGCCATCGGGATGGAGTTTTATGGCAGCTTACGATGGAACAGACGACAAGCGCATGTGTGATTTGCCCAGGGGACCTGAGTGGCTTCAGCAAAGAGATAACTGGATGTACAGCACTATTCAAAGTGAGGTATTAGGAATTTTGGCACATGCTGTCCGGTGAGAAATTGTGTCTGGGGTGAGGGAGCACGATCTTTGGACTGACAGCTGATGAAACAACAGACATACAAACATATGAGCTACTGTAGCTCTTGCAGAAGCAAGTGCATATACAAAGTCACACATTTCTGCTATGCAGCACCTTTCTGAGAAAACACGTTCTTACCCAACCGCACAGATATGTTTTAGATGAAGTAGTTTGGTGAAACTTTCTTAGTATTTCATTTTTAGATTTTATGTAGTGAATAGGCTTGAGCGGTATCTATTATTACGTTTTACCAGGGTACTTAGAAATCCCAAAGGTATGTTTTTCAATACCGTGATAAACTCAGGCACTCCTCTTTCTATTGAACTCGTATGTAGTGCACAGCACGTACTGCCAGAGTTCAGTCTCTGGTCTCTGGAACAGGCAGCTGAGCTGAAAGACACCACGACACCTAGTTCTGGAGGATTAAGTAGCAGGACAGTCGGCAGCCAGCAGGCAGAGACTGTGGGGAATAACAGCATGTTTTTAACATCTAACTTGGTGAAATAAGGATTTATTTCAGGCAAACCAGGGTTGGTGATTGCTGGAATAGTATATTTAATAATTATATTGCTCGTAAGAGTAACCAAGTTTTATGAGTTAACGAGGAAATTGAGCCTCATCAGTCTTTCATTACTGAGAGAAAGTTGAATTCTACAGATGTATTGTTGTATTTCTCTGTTTAATAAGGACAATAGGTGTGGGAATATTACTACTAGCACACATGCTGGGGGGGCTGACAGTGCCTCACATTCATTACATTATATACTGTAAACCGTAACACTGTGGTTAATGTGAGGTTAGGTTTAGCAATGTTAGAAATGTTTGGAAACATCTTCAACAATCCTGTGTGGCATGGAGCAAATATGCAGACATCACCTTTTTTCCCCAGGTTCCCCAAGTTCAGGCACAAAAACTACTTTATGATGGTTAAGACATCCTATTTTAGCTTAAAATACTTAGTTTGGTCGTTGCAAACACAGCTGTAAATGTCCCAAATGTTCTTTTTTTATTTTGTATTTTTTTTAACCCTCTTTTGATGTTCTCCAGCAGTGGACCGCTGCTGTCTGCTGCTCGACAGCCATCCCACCAAAGTGTCATGCTATCCATCATCCCCTCCTCCTCCTGTTGACAAACTCAGCTTATATACATGTAATCTGAACTGTGTCATACATATGAAATGTGCACTTATCAGTGGTTTGCAGAATGCACAGTGCCAACCTTATATTTTGGGGACTGCGCTTTTCTTTTGTAAATATTGTATGTACAAGAAGGGAACACTCTGATCTAACATAAATCAGAAAGTATAAAAGTGTCAGTGTGAGCACCATTGTGCACATATGTGAGCAGGTCTCTTCATTATAATCTTTTCATGAAAGCAATGTGATGTGGTTCTCATCTCTAGGTGCTTTGCATGAGTTAGATGAAAGACATCAGATAAATACAGCCGACAGCAGAGATGCGCTGTTTCTTTTTTTTTAATTCGTTGGAGTCGTTTGGCTGTGATGGTGTGAAAAGGAGAATGTAAAGCGATACAGTGACTTTTAACAACAAACCTCAGTCTTACTTGTGCTGTTTTTGCCATAATTTCAATACTTATAAAATATGTTGTAGTGCTCTGGTTCCATCAATAATGAGGTTCTCTATCCTTTAGTCACATAGACCTCAATACATGCAATTCATTCCTACATTTAATCTGTTGTTATCACACAGGTGCAAGGCAGTTGTCATTCGGCAGATCCATCATTTTTCCAATTCATTTTTTTGCGGAAGTCATGTGGCTTCAAACAAGAGTGCTCATGCTGAGGTGGATGCAGCTGAGCGTTTTTCTGGCACATCACATTTGTTTGGTCACAAATACACACAGACAGTCATTTTTTCTCCAAAATCACAAAACGCTTTGTATTTATTAAGTTTCCCTCTTTCTCTTTGATAAAACTTATTTAAACTGTGGCACATTCAAAACACATTAATTATTGTTAAGTTCCACTCCGTGTGGGTTATTAATACCTGCACCTGTCAGGTTTCAGGAAGGATTAAGTGTGCTCCATCTGCAGCTTCTAATTTAAGAAATTTGATTAATTATAATTATTTATGCATGGGTCATACGTTTTAAGTACATGTATTAATAAGATCTTCCCACCGGTATTTAAGGACACAGGTACCTGATCTTGATTGTGATTTACAGTCATCCCATTTAGTCTATAAAAAGATTTTCTTTTCAAAGTGGACGTGGTGGATATGAGTCATTCTACCTGTTTGTAAGGACACTACTCTGTGCTCTTTAGTACTCATCACATTTTTGGCTATTATCCATGAATAATGACAATAGCTGTATTAATGGCTCTTTTGGTTGATTTGTTTCAAGCTCTCCTTGTATGACTACTACCACTACTCCTACCTTATGTGACTCCTTCTAATTTTTTTTGTTCAGACTTTAAAGACTGATCCTGACTGGATAATTGGGCCATGGTAAATTACATATTATCTTAAAACTTATGGATGAATGAACAGTGTGCAATTGGCAAGGCAAGGCAAGGCAGCTCTATTTGTATAGCACATTTCATACACAGGGCAATTCAAAGTGGTTTAGAGTATAAAAACATATAAAAACATAATAAAAGATACAGATTTACAATAAAAGAGAAAGAGATAAGATAAATAAGTTTAAAACAATTACTAAATTACTAGGTGCAAAGATAAAAAGATAACTTAAAATTAAGAATTTTTTCAGTTACTAAGAATTTGAAAAAGGACCTGATTGAAAAAGGTACTGATCACAGTTAGAATTACCATCCTGCAGTTCACATCCATATCTGCCCAAACTTATGTACTGTGAAGACACTGAAGGAATTTAATTTTAAAAAAGGCATTAGGTGTATTTTTGGCAAAATGAAAGTTGTCTGCTTATATTGAATAATCTCCCATGAGAGATGTGCTGTGCTTTCTTGGAAACTATCCTTACAAAGGAGCATAGAGGACTGATAGAGAGCATCACCACAAAGTGCAACAACAGTCACCTGAAACTCAGTATCAGCAAAACTTATGGGCTCGTAGTTGCCATACAGAGAGAGGATGGAGAGAGGACTGACCATTATTTCACTGTTTGTCCTATTAGATATTTGAGTGTAATTCTTCATATTTTGCATATTATTGCTTGAGTTATGGCAAAAAAACATGTTTTGTGAGGTCACAGTGGCCTTGACCTTTGACCTACAGCCACCAAATGCTAATCAGTTCATTCTTGCAAGTGGACATTTGGGCCGAATTCTAAGAAATTCACTTTGATTGTTCTTGAGATATCGCATTTACAAGAATGAGACAGACAACCTAAAAGACAATGCCTATGGCCACATCTTTTGCTAGAGCAGAGTCATAAAAATAATAATAAAAAAGGCTTAGAGAAGTGTGAGCCAGCTGCAGTATATACAGTATGTAATCTGCGGACTTGGTGCTGTAGGATCAGTTCCACTATGGTTGACATTTATTGCTTTTGCTACTTGGGGCTTATAATACATTTTCAATGCTATTATAACACTTTGTGCAGTAAGATGGCAATGTTTTCTCTCTAATGAATTTTACATGAAATGAGTAATCATGTAACGAGCATGTGTGAGTATTTTTGCATAATATGATGTACTCCATCCATTTTAATTTCCCCATAGAACCAGTCTTTTCCTCATTCATTCATTACATTGAAGCTATTTAAGATCTAACTCAGAATGTATTCATTACAAACGCTCAAAATATTACGGGAGGAAGAATGTACCCAGCATTGTAAAAAAAATGTCATAGGACAGGGTCAAAAATAAACCCTAATTAGGTATGAACTGTAATCCTGTTGATACATGGGAAAGGTCATGCCAACACGTGATTTGAAATTGCTCACTTAAACTAAGGCAGAGCTGAATTATGACACAGAATCAAACTCATTATCAAGCTGCTTCAGAGAATAATGAAGTGCAGTCTTGACTCTGACACTGACAGTCACACAGCCTGAAATGAAATTGCTGATGGTTATAATGAGCCAGCCCACAGGGGTGGCACACAGAGCAGCCTGTGATGCAAAGACTCTTAATTTGTTGTTTAGTTTAAGTTTGAGTTAAGCTGCCAGCTTTGAGATGTATGTCAGTAAAAAGACAGAAAATCAATGTAGAGCTGGATACAACTTTTTTTGCAAGTGTGCTGTACAAGGGCAAATATTGAGTTAAGTTTCCAGGCAGATTTTTACATAACGATTCAAAGGCTGCAGTGCAACGATAATTGGATAGAACTGAGTACCTGAAAGGAGTTGAAGAACAGCTCACAGTACATGCGGACCTCCCAGCTTGGCCCCTCAAACGTAAGAGGCATCCCAACAAAGATGATG
Source organism: Plectropomus leopardus (assembly GCF_026936395.1). Lineage (NCBI taxonomy): Eukaryota > Metazoa > Chordata > Actinopteri > Perciformes > Serranidae > Plectropomus > Plectropomus leopardus. The sequence continues at coordinate 10,093,252 of NC_142185.1, forward strand.
TAATGGATGCCAAACACCAGCACTAACACCAGGGTGGACTTTGCCAGTTTCCTATGGAGACACAAACACATACGTAAATGTGTGTACAGTGCAGAGCGCAGCTGTTTTGGATTTTTCTGGTCAATACCAAGATTGTAGTAACCACTGAATAATGGTCAGCCATTTCTTTTTATACATTAACCCTTTGAAACCTGTTTTGTTGCGTTGCATTCCGATGTCTTTCACATGCATTTAAACCTCTGAAACCTGAGCAAACAGATGTGATTTCTTTTGAAAATAACAACTTGAAGAACTCAATGAATAGTAAGAAATTAGGAAAAGACAATGACCCAAAGATTTGCTTTAAAAACAGGTATAAAGAGAGAGAAAGAGAGAAAGAGAAAGAAAGAAAATTATTAGATAATTAAAAAAGGGAAGAAAATTTATATTTTTATTTTTTATTTTTATTGTGAATTGATTTATCTACATTAGTTTTTGGTTTTATTGTTTGTTTGTTTTATTGTTATTTTTTTTCATTAAATTATTTTTGTCTTTTTTTTGCAAAATTTCAGATTTTCTTGTAACTTAGAACTTCTCATGTTTTTGACATCAAGTCAATCTGCTCTGATTTCAAAGGGTTAAACATTTAACATACACATTCAAAAGCTGAGACAATGATAAAGTATATGAGAGATTTATTATTCATATAATTAACCTCTCAATACAATAATTAATCTAATATTAATTTTAAGGGAATATACTATCTTGCAGTTGTATGCCTTCATCAACCGCTCAGATTGCATATCCATGTCTGTCCAGACTTATATACTGTGAAGACCCTGGGGAATTTAATAAAAAAAGGTATTACCTGTATTTTTTTACAAAAAGGAAGTTATCACTGTAGTGGATGAATGGACAACTCATGATAAGAAGATATTCGAATGCCTACCCAAAACTGAAACTTCTTTTGGAGATTCCTTTGATGAACCTCATGGTCAGCTAATGGACCTAACTGCCTTGTTAAATTTAGGACTCTTGTAAGCAGAACTATAGTTTGAGTTAACTTATGACTCATTTAGGGCAGGGAGCTGTCAACTGAGCTGCAAAGACTCAGGGAGACATCGGGAGATCCCTACATCATAGAAACCGACAATTTGTGTCTTTGTTACACAACCAACACGTGACATACCAGCACATCTCCAGACTGTAAGAGAGGACCACATAAACCAATTTTCGTTTTCAAAGTAAAATGTACTTTGAAATGTTGTGTGGAGATCTCAAACCTACAGAACTGGAACTTTGCTTACCTGCCGATTTTGAGGCCAAACTCACACACAAAAGCTGTGCCTGGGTGTGTGTGTGTGTGTGTGTGTGTGTGTGTGTGTGTGTGTGTGTGTGTGTGTGTCTGTGTGTCTGTGTGTGGAGGGGTAGCAGCGTACTACACACTAAATGGGAAGAATTGACCTTTGGTCATATTAAGTACTTTCGTACTTTGTTATATTTTGATGCTAGTACTTGTATACCTTTACACATATAGGATCTTTAACAACCTTTAATTATACAGTATCAGTGTTTGACACCATTTGACACCAATTCATTCAAGGTGATGGTGAGATATCACATCTGTGAGAATGGGATGGACATATGAACAGACTACTCAAAAACACCCACTAGACTGCAACACTGAACAGTAAGAACTTTGTGCAGGTTAATGTTCAGCCTTGGTGATCGGGAAGCTTGCATTATAAATATAGGCTGCAAAGTAACTCTGGGTCTCTATTTCCCAAGGCATATAACAGCTTTCTGGCATGATGCTGACTTGCTGACTCAGAATCTAGTCAGCTCATTTACACATCTTAATGAAAAAGTGACAGATGTTTTCGAATTTGTTCTCTAAAAGAGCTCTTTTCTCCCGGGGGAGCATTGTGTGCTGCTTTGTGCACTTTAATCCACAGTTGTGGTTCAACAATCCAGTCACTGCAGACTGTAGTTAATTGTGATCCAACATCTGCTGGATAATAACACACTGCAGGAGGTAACAGGTGTGTCACATGTGCACAGTGATCCTTTCAAGCAGTATCTGCAATAGATGAGCATTACAATCACACAAACTTCGTCTCACCCTCGGAGACTGATTAAAATGCATCTGCACTCTCTCTCAAGTTCAAACGGGTCTCGGTGTCACACAGCCATTAAACAAGCGTGGCTAAACCTCAGGCGGCCCTCTCGAGAAATCAATGCAGGGTGCTTCATTTCCACTTCCTTTTATTTCTTGGTGACCATCTGGATTGTCTCAGGGCATGAGATCAACCTGACAGACATGAAGATTTACAATTGTAAAAGCAGATCGTGTTATTATTTTGCAGTTTGTCTGCAGAAAGAATTGAGATAGCTACATTCCTACAAGGTTCAGGTGAGGAACTCTGCTTCTTCACTCAATAGCTAGCATTACATACACAGATAATCAATATCTTCCATTTAAATATTCAAAATCAGGCGATTTCATTTTCTAGTTAAGACGTGAGATATGCCAGTATTATTCAGGTTTAAGGAGCATTACTTGGGCATGAATACAGTGCATTCAGAATATGCAGCTCAGTTGGGGTATTAACTTCAATTTGCGACACATGCGCCTGTTTGGCTCTGGGCATTGACATGGATATGTTGTACACAAACATACTTCCAAACAGTTTTGCAAGGCTGGGGTAGAGATGCATGCAGAAAAGCCCTCATTTCTGGAAGAAGAAATGAACAGACAATTTTGTGCATGTAAACATACTCAATGTAATGATCCATCCTGAAAAGAAATGTGCTTAGTCTACTGCATCTTTTCAAGCTCTGCTAGGAATGTAAGGAGTCATGTACAGAGTCCAAGAACATTTTAACAACTCATTGCAAGAGGGTGACCATGCTCTTCACATAAGAAATTTTGACAACCATATGTGGATGATAAACTTTAAACCACCTGACAGTAGTGTATATGCGTTCATTCACCATATTCCCTATGAAAAGAATTGCAGCAATTTGCCTCAGCATGAGAGAGAGAACTGATCTGTCTCCAACTCCCTTCAGCAGCACTCTGCTGCATTTCTGAACTGCCACAAGTATTTGGATTTTCATTTACTATAAGCACCATGTCAGTTGAGTCTGATTTTTTTTTTTTATTATATATTTATATGTAAAAAATAGAAAATAAAAGTAAAAAGTAAAAAATATTCACACTGTAGGATACAAATTTGTGTAATTCCTCTCTTCTCTTTTTTCACAGGGCTGGTAAAAAAAGGGAGGTCAAACAATCATCTCCTCCCCTGTCTACTTCTCTTAGCAGTCAGACTAAGAGAAGTAGACAAAGTGGTAAAAGTGGTAAATAAAGAGGAAAAAACAAAGTCTCAATAATCCACATAAGTGAATTATCCATGATTAGGTAACCACACTACTACATATATTTTAAAATGAACATTTTTTATGGAATCTTTTAATAGTGTAAGCCACGATAAATTGTCATAAACTTGCTTTTGCTTTTTTAGTAATACCAGATTCCAGCAATTTCTGATTTAGACCCGTTGTTATCAATCAATCAATCAATCAATCAATCAGATTTATTTATAAAGCACTTTTAAAACAACCAGAGTCGACCAAGGTGCTGTACAAAGACAATCAAAATAAAAATAATAAAAATAATAAAGGACAATAACATAATAGAACTAAAAACAGCATAAACAATAAAACATAATTAATAAATAGGCTAAAAGTTTATTGCCCGTCGTATCTATGCACATGTGAAGCAACAACCCTACGTGATGTTGAAAGCTAAAGAAAACAGATGGGTTTTAAGAAGGGTTTTAAAATCAGACAGTGAGGAGGCCTGTCTAATGTGCAGCGGCAGCTCATTCCAAAGTTTTGGAGCCGCAACAGAAAGCGCCGATCCCTCTGAGCTTCAGCCTTGTCTTGGGCACCCTCAGGAGCAGCTGGTCAGCTGACCTGAGAGACCGGCTGGGTGTATAGGGGTGCAGAAGCTCAGAGAGGTATGGTGGGGCAAGACCATTTAAAGATTTAAAAACAAATAAAAGAATCTTAAAATGAATTCTAAAATGGATGGGTAGCCAGTGAAGTGAAGCTAAAATCGGTGAAATGTGATCAAACTTTCTTGTGCCGTGCAGCAGCATTCTGCACCAACTGGAGACGAGCAATGGAGGACCCACTAACCCCCAAATACAGAGCGTTGCAGTAATCCAGTCTATTAGTTACAAAGGCGTGGATCACTGTTTCAAAGTGCTGTCTGTGAACAAATGGTTTTATTTTAGCCAGCTGCCTTAACTGGAAGAAACTTGATTTCACCACAGCTTTGATCTGGCTGTCAAATTTAAGATCTGCGTCCACTATAATCCCCAGATCATTAACGATGGGTTTGGCGTATTGTGCCAAGGGACCTAGATCAATTGGGGGGGTCATAGAAGTGCCACCAAAGACCAACACTTCAGTTTTTCTCTCATTAAAACTCAGAAAGTTTAGAGCCATCCAGGCCTTGAGGTCATCCAGGCAATTTAAAAGAGGCAGAAGAGAGAATGAATCAGCCTTTTTGAGGGGGAAATAGATCTGACTGTCGTCAGCATAACAATGGAAAGCAACACCATGCTTTCTGAGGATGGAGCCAAGTGGGAGGAGGTATAAAGAAAATAACAGAGGGCCCAGTACCAAACCCTGTGGGACCCCACATGAGAGAGGAGCAGTGGAGGACACAGAGTCACCAAGACTAACACAGAATGTCCGATGGGACAGGTAGGACCTGAACCATTCCAGAGCCGTGCCACTGATTCCCACCCACTGCTCCAGACGAGCAATCAGTATGTCATGGTCCACTGTATCGAATGCTGCAGTTAGATCCAAGAGCACCAGGATAACGCAGTGACCAGAGTCAGTAGCTAAGAAAATGTCATTAAAAACTTTTAAAAGGGCCGACCGTGCTATGCAGACTTTTAAAACCAGATTGGAAGATCTCAAGAACATTATGTTCACTTAAAAAGTCCATGAGCTGAGAGTAGACGATCTTCTCTAAGATTTTGGTGAGGAAGGACAATTTAGAAATGGGCCTAAAATTACCCATAACAGCAGGATCCAGTCCAGGTTTTTTAATCAGGGGTTGCACAAAAGCGTGTTTAAAATTCACAGGGACCACCCCAGAGGACAGACTGCTGTTAATGATGCTGTGTAAATGTGGACCAACAGTGGGGAACACCTCCTTATATAAACAAGGAGGTACAGGGTCACTGGGTGAGCCTGAAGGCTTTAAATGATCCACAGTCTCCTGCACGATAGACAAAGACACAGGCTCAAATGAGTCAAAAACAGCAGAACAGGGGACCAACACTGAAGGGTCGTAATCAGGAGGTGAAATAAGTGCTCTGGTAGAAGTGACTTTAGCAATGAAGAAGTGCAGAAAGCTTTCACACACAGTAAGGGAGGAATCCATTCCCACCGTCTGAGTATGGAGCTTTAATTGAATGTTTTTTGAAAACGTTTATGCATTATTCTCTGAATGTCTTTTTTGGGTCTGGTATTGGAGGAGAAAAGTAAGATATGACAGATCCCCCTGACTCTGTTTTGTTTGGACTGCAGATTATTGGTCTGTGAACTGGATTAAATAGTGTTTGGCATCGATTCATGTAGATGTAGATTATGTCTTGTTTTTATTTTTGTCTTGTACTCAGGGGGCTGTGTTTGTGCTTTGTATTTCTTTTTTGCTGTGGGATATCTTTCAACGCACAGTTTTCGGGAGGTTTATGTCTTTTTTTTTTTGTCTGATAATGTTTGTGTTTATGTTTGGATGATATTTCTGTGTTGAGCTGTTGGATGATGGTGGGTTAACAAAAAATCTAAATCAAAATCTCTTTGTTAAGGGAGTTCTGACCAAGACCCCAGCATGAGAATTTCATATAAAAGAACAAAAAGACCTAAAACACAACAGCAAAAGTTGAAAAAAAAATCACACATGAGCAAAAAGCAACAAACTTACAAAGCACTGCCAATTAGCAACATTCAGAAAGCGGACACATGCATTCAGTGTTCAAAAGGTTCTTAACCCTGTTTTTAAAATCTACCAGGCTGATAATAGAGTCTAGTTTAAAGGGACTCTGCAGCTCACACTGAGATGACAGAGCAAAAACTTTAAAAGCATTTTCACCAAAGAAAGTGTGGGAAGGAATGACATAAGTTGTCCACATGACCGAAGGTTACAGCTACTGTTTTTGGAGTCAGCAGAGAATACAAATGAGTATATGAAGGTATTACTGGAGCAAAACAATTGAGCAGCTGTGATGGAGGAACGTGTAGGGGTAGAAACAGTCGAACATGAGTATCGGTAAATCTGAAGTCACAGAGGAAAAAATGCTTTTGGAGTTGTACTTGTGTTTTTCTCCCCTGTAATAAAAAACAACAGTTACACTTTCTCAGATTCTACATTGCAGCTGCACAGATTATTTTCTGCAAAGCACATTTTTAAATCTCACATGCTCACATTTTTGCAGCAGTGAATATGGTGCAAAACACAATCACACACCTGTTTCAAAGAATGTGGAGTCATGGTCAGAATTGGCACATCTGCAAATTATTATTTGAATTCATGCAATAAGAGTTGCACACCTGTACAATATTTTTCTTATGAATACATTTTTTTTGTATATATTTCAAGCACAAACACAAGTCACTAACTATGACTGCTTGAATCTACTGCTACGAGTCTTAAATGCTGTTTTTTTCACTCACAAATGACAAGTTCTACACACTCTCCCTTTTGCACCAATCTCAGTAAATATGGAGCAAAAGTGATTTGTGTCTGAACTGCCAGGGGGAGGGCAATGCTCAGAGATCACACAACCATTTTGGCCAATCAAATTTGGGGCTGTACTCAATGTGGGTTGAGTCAAGCAAGCATCGAGAGCTGGCTTGTGATAGCAGGTCCGACTGCTTTGGCTGCTAGCTAGCTCACTGCTAACTCTCAGTTCTAGGGTCTTGGTCTAAGAAACTACATTTCTTTTATGTGTGACTATTTTCTACTCCTATAAATTCCTCTGCCACAGGTGCACAGTCGTTTTGCTGCAATAAAAACTTTATTCACTTCATGTAAAATGGCCTTACAAAAAAAAGAGTACCAGTATTCTATTTTACGGTTGCACAGTGAAGACATTTTCTTGACATTCATTCAGAAAGTTTAATACATACATTTTATTGAAACAATTTTGTGGACAGCTATTATGCCTCACCCGCATCCTTTTCTTGGGCACCCTGACATCACTGTCATTATTCAATCTATATGCTGCATTTGGCTTACAATCATCTTCCGGCAAAGCTTCCAGTTTACTGCACCCAATTACTATCATCCTTTCTGACAAAGAGTCTGCTCATCTAATCTATACAGAGCATCCTCACTTGCAGCATTCAATGTAATTTGCTTCTCAGAAAATACACTGTAATTAAAATGTTTTTAGAGAGAATAATTGTGATAATTGCATATGTTAGAATGCTAGAACACATTATGTGTGTTTGTGTGTGTGTGTGTGTGTGTGTGTGTGTGTGTGTATGCATTACTCATGTTGCAGGGACATACTGTACATTTGACTTTTACATTTGCACTATTAACCCAAAACTGAACGTTTCTACAAACCACACATACAATACATTTGCATTTAATAACAATGGTGCAGTTAACGTGTGGTTGGGTTTAGGCACAAAACCCAATCAGTTATGGTTAGAAAAAACTTACTGACTTGACTTAAAATACACCATCCGGAATTCACAATGCCAAAAGCAAAAGCGGGGATGTCTCGGTAAAGTACCATGGCTGTGGGGCTAGCTCACCTAGTAGAGTTTGCTGCATGTCATCCCCTCACTGTCTTTTACATTTATTATCTCACTACAGCTGTCCTTTCAATAAAGGCCAAAACGGCCAAAAAACAATCTTTTTTAAAAAAGTGACAATGGCTTTTCATGGCAACGTCCCCACTAATGGGCTGCTACAAAACATCCCTGTTTGGAGCCTCAAAATACAATGAAAACACACTGACAAAAGACTTGCTCAAACAGAACAGGTTATGTTGTTTGTTGATCTTGTACAGCAGTCTGCAATTTGACATCCACTTGGATGACACGCCATCCACCATCCCTCTCCACCTCAAAGTAACGAAGTAAGCTCATGTATTTTGCCACTTTCAAAATGTTAAACTATTGGACATTATTACATATAATGAAATTTGACAAAGGGATGAATGCAGAAGGTAAACAAAGTAAATGCACTGTAAATGAAAGCACAAGCTATAACTTTGATCATTGTTTTCGTTTAATCATGGGTTTTTTTAACAATAACAAAAATAATATATAAAACAGCAGCTGTATCCTCTAACATAGAAACGTACTTACATCCCAACTATACAAAACTTTTGGCTGAATATAGTTCTTGGTCTATGCTGAAGAGCAAAATCTTTTCTTTTCCCTTCTTTTAGTTTGCAAACACAGTGACATCTTGTTTCTGCCACCATAATCACTTAACATTGTGTTAACTGAGCACTTAATTTTGCAGCAAACAATCTACATCAAACTCCAACTTTGGACACAAAGTTGTTCGCTGGTTTTGATGCTGCAGTCAGTTGAGTACTCACCTGTACTGTTTCCTGGTGTCGTATCTCCCTGCATTTGTCTCTCGAATTTTAGTGGCCAACACTCGCACGATGTTCACAAACAAGATGAAGTTGAGCTGAAACAGAAGAGCACAGATGGAAAGGTCTTAACTCATGCATTACATGTAAGCATTCTTCGTCCCTGTTACTATAATGAACATATCCGAAAACTACAGTGACCTTGACAGTTAACCATCCAATCAGTTCATTGTTGAATTCAAGTAGATGTTTGTGACAAATTCAAAAAGAAATTCCATAACATGTTCTTGAGATGCTGCATTCACAAGAACACGACAGAAAAGGTCACAGTAACCTTGACCCTTGACCACTAAAATTTACTATATGCACCCTTGAGTAAAAATGGATGTTTGCACCAAATTTGGAGGGATTCCCTAGTGGTATTCTTGAGATATTGGGTTCACAAGAATGAGGCTCATGCAAGGTCATGGTGACCTTTGACCACCAACCAAAAACATTATGCCTCTGGCCACGACTATTGCCAGTGCAGAGGCAAAAAAAGAAGCCATTTTTAAAGAATTTTTGGGGGGCTTTTAGCCTTTAACTGACAGGGCAGTTAAAGTGTGAAAGGGGGAGTGAGGGGATGGCATGTAACAAAGCGACAAGGTTGGAATCAGCCCTGTGGCCACTGTGTACAGTCTTTGTACATGGGATGCCCGCTCTACCAGATGAGCTACCAGACACCCCAAGAAACCACTTGAAAATGTTTATGACTGGCTTTTATATCAGGGATTGATTTAGGAACATCTGCCTTTCAAGAATGGTTCCAACCATATTCACAGGAGACATATTATTACTACAAATACATCAAATTCTATCAAATAAGACATACTTTTAAAGCTGAAACCTGTAGACTTACACATGCTGTTGACTCATAATCAAGACAGGGTTCCATCTGCTTTGGCACTTCTGAAACATCAACTCATTGTTAGTATTAAGCTTCACTATCGCACAGTCACTTATTTGGTAACACAAAACCTGTTTGTGCAAACCAATCAAACAATTCTCACTAGAAATATATGGACTGTGTGTGCAATCACAGGTAATTTTAGAGCTTTACTATGCTGCAACATAAAGCTTGTAAACAAAATGGAGACATTAATGAAAAAAAAACTTTATTTCAGCATTAAATTGTAGAATAAATAACTAATGCTGTATATAACATTCTAAGAAACTATTTTATGTACAACTGTCACAATATGTTATTACTAAAAAGGTAAGATTGAAGAAGTACAGATGGCTGCAGATTTTTGTGAACAAAGATACTAACAAGCTTTAAAGGCATATAAATGCCACAAAGAGACCTATTATGTTGTTCTGTGGAGCCAATTTATTTTTCATAACAGCAAAAAAGCTAGACTTGCCAAGTTCTGGGATTTCTTCTAAGAGACTTTAACCAGACTGAGGCAAAGCCATATGAAAGGTGCAAATTGAGGCTTACATTTTCCATAGCCAGAGGCTTGGTCCCCCAAATCCACATCATCCTTTCAATAGATCTTGGGGGAAATAATAGAAGTCAAGAATGTTAGGTGTTGAAGTCAACAGTTTGATGCCAGGGGCAGGGATAAAATCAAACACCTCAAACAAAGAGAGGCATACTGGATCCATGTTCTTAAAGGCCCCTGGTCTAAATCAGGACTTTGACCTCTCATCATTTTTATATTAATTTTCTTAGTACTAAAATATTGTATTGATTGTTTGTTTGTTCTATTGGTATTATGTGACTGATTATTGTTGACTTACATTTTTAATATTGTTATTTAATGTTGGTTGTATGTATTTGTATCCTGGTATGTTTGTTTCCATGGTTAAAGCATCTCAGCCAGGGAGAGGACCTATCTTAGTGTGTTGGGCCTAAAAGTATGCTGTATACTCCAGCCTGTGCAAACCTGTGATGAAAGCAACAGCCAGGTTTTTACTTTGTTTGTTTCACTACTCCCTGAGGAAGGTGTAAGCCAATACACGTTGGTGTATGTTTCTAGCCCATTTAATGCCTTTTATATTCTTCAAATCATCCTGAGTTCCTGGAACTGGATCATTTATTCCTGTTTTTGGCAAAAACCTCCATAAGACCACTTGTCTACACCATGTCAAGGTAACCCCATACTTTTTTAATAAAAGGTTTTACTCTTTTTTTTTGTGAAGCATTGTCTTCAGTGAGCACCGTGGGTTTGAGGGACACCAGTAATGCTTTGCCACTTTCTTCTTTCCTATATTAGAGGAGGCTGAATAAGAATATAGTAACAAATACAGATCCAAAATACAAATATAACATGCCAAAACTGACAGTTAACACACTTAAGAGATTTGCTTTTAGAAGAATGTCTGCTAAAATCCAGAGCTCAACTGCAGTTATTTAAATTTGCCCTTGAAATCCTGAGCAAGTTCTTATCATTTCTTCCAAAAACAATGGAAAAAGGCAATGGGCAACTAAACAAGAAATGACCAAAAAAATTGGGAAGACTAAACAAAAAACAGCCAACAAAACAAATGAGAAAATGACCTGGAAATTTGCTTAAAAGTTAGAATAATTCTGTAGCTTAAAAAGGTTTAAATACTTGTGAAAGGCATCTGGAAGCAGCGTAAGAAAAGTGCCGCTCCAGGTTTCAAAGGATTAATTTCCCTCGATTCCCTCTCACCTTCTCATATTCTACATTATTATCATACTAAACAGACAAGGAAAAAAACTACAGTAATTATGCTTGACTTATAATTAGTAAACATCCTAGTGAGAAAATTCAATTCAATTCAATGTAATTTATAAAGCGCATTATCACAAAACACAGTTTGCTTCCGAGGGCTTTACAGCATATGACATCCCTCTGCCCTAAGACTCACATCATCTAAGGAAAAACTCCCCCAAAAAACCTCTGTAACAGGGCAAAATGTGTCTGATCCTGGAAACCTAGAAAATATGGAACTTTGTGTGATGAGAGACAAAAACATTTAGTTTATGAGCACAAACTTTGCCAGATTATTACTTTTCTAAAAAGATACAAGGACCGTGATGACTATTAATTCCATGCAATCAATTCTTTGTTAATACACCCAAACCGCTGCACCACTTGACACACACAGCTTATGAGATGTCTGTTTCAATATCTATAAATACGAAACCATGTGACAGGTTATTGGCATGCCATTTACTACAATATTAAACCATTCCAAATTGCTGTTGGATGAGTGCAAGTTTCTTTTTGAACGGCTGGCAGTAAACCCAACCAGAGATACAAACATCAATCTGTACTACACTTGAAAATTCATGTTTTTCCATAAATCACATTTCCTATCCTGAAGGGCTTGTCATACAAACTGCATTGCAAAATAGCAACAATTTACTGTGGGTAAACACACACACAGACACACACACACACACACACACACACAGACACACATACACACACACACACACACACACAGCTACCCTTCAATTTTTCTCCACCTATATTTGCAGGCAGCCAACAGAATAGTAACCAAGACATAACTGTAGGTTATAGGTTAGCAATGCAATTTGGAGGTTGCTGTTTGGAACTGACCAGGATGCATGCTCTGGAGGCCCTGGATGTCTGTACAAAACTTCTTTGCAGTTGATCTAATATTTGTTAAGATATTACAGTCTGGACTCACAGTGGTGGACAAACATTTCCATCCATAGCTAAAAACCAATTTGTTTGGTCGGTTTAATTCGTGAGTAGTTAAGTTCAGGTATTACAACTTTTCTGGCTATTAGCATACCCATTTCTTACCAAGCACTCTTTTAAAAAAAACATATGAATAACATAATTATTTTCCTGAAGTGGCGAGTTCTCAAAATATTTGACACATTATAAATCATTAGAAGTAATCAGCCACACAAGTGCATGCAGATTGATGAATTAAATCTCCAACATAGCATGCGGTCTTATTCTTTCATGTGGAAGCTTTCTGTATCTTCAGCAGAGTCAGCCAGCAGAGCATTAGTCCTCATTAGCCAGTGAGGTCTCATTAGAATCTGCACAAGTTTTTTCAATCACAGCTTGGACGTAACTTAACTCAATCAGCAGGAAGGCAGAGACGGCTTGAGGCAGAGCATGTCTTTCAACAGTAATTTTCAATAGTTTCCATTAGTTTCTGTTGTCCTCACAGCAAGACACTGCATAAACAAACCTTTTCCTTAATTAGTGCCTTTGTGGAAGGCTACAGTGTGGAAAGAGCCCTCAGCCTGTAGCAAGTTGTGCAGATGACAAAAGACCAAGAAAGACTGCTGTCAATCCTTTGAACTCTGCCAAAGAAACACTAGGCCGGCACATATTTTGATATTTTTGCTTATTGTGATGTCATTTCTTGGATTATTTTCAAATGTCAAGGTAGAAGGTTAGTCAAGGTAAAAGGTTATGTAAGTCATTAAACCATGATAATTGATTAAAGTATATAAAAACTGTCATAAATTCAAACAAAAAGTTGGATTTGAAAAATAAACACACTAAATACATTGATCTAAAAGACTTCTAAAAGAAGAAACATGATCAAAATATTTCTTGACACTTCATAAGTTAATTGAGCAATGTACATTTTGTTTATGAGCAGAGCATAATGTTGTTGAAGTCATCTGCAGTTGAAATATTTCCCCAGTGCCTACATAGCTTTTTTATATTTCAGTCTTAATTTTTTTCTTTTTTCTTTTTTCTTATTTCTTTTTTGTTTTTGTCTTAACTTGTAAGTCAATAAACCAGAATAAATTATAAAAGTATTGACATTATGTCATAAATTAATAAAACAAAACTGACATTCTTATCAACTTTCTATTCTGGTCCTATGGCGCTACCGCATGTTTTTACCGTCTTTTTGACGGCTTGTAGCATAACGTAATGAGGTCATCGCAGGCGGACAATGTGATAGCACAAAGGACAGAAATCTTAGCGCTCTGCTCCAAAAAAATGTTCTATCAATTGTTGTTTTTTTTTATTTTGGATCAGTTTTCAAACAGGAACATGAAAACATCAATGCCCCATGGTCACCAGCGGGAGGTCTGTTGACAGATTTCCTGATTGTTTTTAATTATTCCCATTGGCAACAAATACTTAAACTTCCACAGAGCTTATTTGGATTTGAATTATAGCAAGATAAAAAGAGGTGAGAAGAGAAAAAGCATATCTTACATATAAAATATTTTAGTCAGTTACTTGACATCTTTGTACAAGGCACTGAATCTCTACATTTATAGTATCCAGTGTCAAATCCCTAAAGTGTTCATATATGCGTGTTAAATAAAAGGGGGGGAAAAAATTCATCTTAAGTATCATGTCCACCTCAGACTTGGCCTCTTTAATGTTCTGTCCGTCCTGTCCCTGTCTTTGATAATTTATCTCATGTCTGCACTGCTCCTTCATATTTAGAATAACCCAGAGATTATCAAAACTTCCACGTTCAGCCAGCTCTGAGGTTACTTTCTGTCTTGGAGTTAATTGTGCTAAGACTTCTTTTTTGTTTTTAGTTGGCTACACCCTGGTGTGCACCCAATGGGTGTCCATAATTCAGTAATTGGTTCTTGAACACATCCACAGGCAGTATCTATTTTAGCGGTAGTCTCATGGTGGACACTGGACCATAAATCCATTCTCAACCAGTTGCATATGCTGGCTTTTTTTTTTAACCATGACCACAGTATTTTACTATTTACCCTCAACAAGCAAATCACCAAACCAAAAAACCACGATAAATATAAGATACTAGTGAAGAGGAGATTTTGCTCTTTTTTGTGTATGCTTCTCCAGGTGCCACCCGCCCCTCCTCCTCACCATGCAGAGAGTGAGTAAACACACCTGTGCTTGATCTGCTCATCAGGAGCACAGACCATATCAGGACTGAAGAAGCCAAATACCAGTGTGCTTGTTGGCCAGTGTGGCAGCATGTGTGCTGTGTATAGACATGAAGACTGAAGCAAACTATGGTTTTAGACTCATTGATCATTACTCCCATTTGGAGGGTGGGTGTTAAACTTTTGGTTGAGTTGATCTGTGATAAATTCAGCATAGTTTTCTATTCTTTTTTTTTAAGGAAAGTACTTTTTATTGTTTTATTGTTTGTCCACTCATCCCGAGCCTGATCAAGGACAGTAACAATGAGTAAACATGAACAAATCTCTCCCAAATCCAAAAATTAGACTGCTAAAACTCGTGATGTCATAGGGTATACATTTTTTCTTACTTTTCAGGTAAGAGAATTTAAGAGAAGTCAACTGCAGATGTACCAAACATTCTTAACCATCAACATCTGCTCAATCCCACTTAATCATTAGTCACCTGTTAGCACAGGTAATGTCGCCTTAACACTATATAAGGGCAGGTTTTGTACTGTGTGAAAGACTCGCAGCAAAAAAAGGTTGTAAGAGGAAGAGGAACTTCTGAAGTAGTGGAATTGAAACAGGCCCACAGTCCTATTGAATAAACTTAAAGTCAATGTGATTTCGTGGAAATGTATTGAAGCATTAAAAGTTTATCTGCCAAGAATTTAAAGGAATTTAATGAATTAAAATAATTAAAACAATTAAAAGGAAAAGCAGCAAGTCCTCATACATACAGAACATATGAGAAGCTGGAAAAATGACTTACTGGATTAGGAAAAAGAGTTGCCTATTTATCTTTAAGTTAATCGACTAATTGTTTTAGCTGCACTTGTATACTTTCATATGTTTTTCAGCAAAAATATTATTTTGTAGTAGTAGTTAGTGGTTATCTAATAATAGCAGTGGAGCAAAAAGTACAATATTTCCCTCTAAGTGTAGTGGAATAGAAGTGGAAAGTGGCATGAGATTAAAATACTCCTGTACAGTAAAAGTTCCTAAGATTTGTACTCCTGTGCAGTACTTGAGTAAATGTACTTAGTTACATTCCAGCTCTGGTCAGCAGAGAGACACACAGTAGCTGAAATTACAGTAATTACGATCAATGGAACAGGTATAGCAGTATTTCATTAGCCTTAAAACGGTCATTATAATTACTTTTAAAAATGTATCTAAATTTGATTAAATGCAGTTCCTGTTTTTTTTTGGGTTTTTTTAATGTTTCTCAAATGTAAAACTTAGTTTTCCTTGTGGTGGGCAATAATTTGTAGCCTGTGAAAACAAGATGTTTTCCTCTTATCATTGTAAAAGTGCTCCCTTGCCTAAGGAAAGAGAAAAAATGAGAAAACATCAGTATGAACCATCTTGTCTCACCTTCAAAAGTTTTTATTTTAAGAGCAGATCAGAAGAGTTTGGAATCTAGTCTCTGTCCTCATCACTCCCTGCAGAAATGTTTACATGAATTATTGGGGAGTGATGATTACATATCTTCCCCCTCGCCAGAACCTGCAGGTGGATGCTCGGGTGTCGGTGGGGTTGAAAGAGCAGGCAGCAACATTGATGCAGGGCATCAGGCAGAGAGAGAGAGCTGAGGAAATTCATAGCTTCAATAGGCTGCCAAATTGGGAGGGTGTATTTTGCAGATAACATATGGAGAGTATGACGCTGGTGTGTGAATCAGTGTAGCTCGAGTGCCTGCGCTAGCTCGCAGGCTTGGCACCATTATCTCCACACTGTTTGCATGACAAAGACCCGGCATGCGGATCATTAAGAATCAAGGACTGAAGATATGCATCTCAGGAAATAATGAGCAAAAGACTTGAAGTTTTAGTTTTGAAGATGTTCGAGCACTCCCCCACAAGGCTTCTGATTGCAAACAATGAGATCAACAGGCAAGAAATCATTTTTGACGAGACACTGAATGGAGAATAACACGACTTGGCTACTTACATTAACTATACAAAACTGAATATAATTATATTAACTCAGAATATTACCATCACAGCAGGCATCTTTAGCACCTGTATTATAACGAGGCTGTCACCACCTGCTGCAATGCAAAAGGTGCACTAAGCTGTAACGTCATAGATTGCAAAAATAATTTGTGTTTCTGATGTGATAATGAGTAATAGCAGTAACTTTTTTTCACAATGGTGTGGCAGGTCTTTTACTTTCGGCTCTATGAATCATAATACAAGTTATGCATTTGAGCATATTGTGGTAGGCAAACAAGGCAATGCATGTGATACAGATGGCTGTTTGTTTTCTGACAGTTACTCCCTCTTAATGAAGTATTTAGATATGCAAGGGTCACTTTAAGTGGGAAGGGAAGTTTATACCAAGTCTGATGTTGTCACAAGCTTAGGTAATTTTTAATTGGATTAATAGCCTGTTCCAAAAGAGTTCATTTATACATCAGTTTCAGCAAGAGCTGTTAATTCTTAGCAACTTCTCAAGCTACAATCATACTTTTAGTGAGGGCAAATAAAGTCGGTGATGCACAATCACACTCTTACCCCAATGGCTGTCAGAATGGGAACCTGGTAGATCCACTTAATGTTCCCAGCACTTAACTCCCAGCACCTGTATTGGACATAAATACAGAGAGGAGATGATGACGTCAAAGAAGCATTAAAATCAGAAGCAAAGAAGAAATACTTTGGAAATCACTGTCTGAAACTAAAGTAAAGCAGTGAAAATATTTTCAATACAGCTTACACTTAAGACTGATATCACAGTGAAGATAACCTGTGATTTACTGGATATCAAATGTCAGCATATCATTATTTTATCCTGTTAGGCAGTTGTGTGAAAGAATGTCAGATGAATCCTTGTGTTATGGCCAAAAACCTGTTTTAGAAGGTCACAGTGACCTTGACCTTTGACCACTGAATTCTAAACAGTGTTCAAGTGGATGTTTGCAACAAATTTGGGAACAATCGCTCAAGGCTTTCTTGAGATATTGCATTAACAAGAATGAGACATATGCAAAGTCACAGTGACCTTGAACCTTACCTCAATGTGTTTTTGAGTATTGTATTCTGACTTATATGTATTTTTTAAGGTGGGAAATTTTTCTCAGGAAGCTAAAATGTGTTTTCTTGCTGACCCTTTCACAGAAGTACATTGCTAAGCTTCCTTGTCCATGATGTACACTGTCTGTGAATGAATGACCCATACAACCTCACTTCAAGAAATCAGAACTTCCCATTTAAGTTCAGTGTTTAAGAGAAAAAGTGAGAGCAAAGATTGCGCTTTGGTAGAAGTTATTCATATTGTCCTGAAACTTTTCGGCTTTCCAGACAAAAAAGTCAGACAGCTGATGACAGAGAAGACATGAGGCACAGCAGAGGAGAGGGTCATGTGGAAAATCACATGCAAACAGTGTGGAAATGAAGGGAACGCAAAGATTGATGACAAGTAAACAGCAGGAGGGGCGTCCTCATCTACATACTGCTTAAGAAGAAAAATGTTAATGCAAAAGGGAAGAGACAGAAATCTAATGAACTGAATGCTTTGCTGCTTAGTATCCATTTCAAAGTTCCTGAAGATGTTTTGCTTTTCCATTTTCCCCTGAGATTTTCAATTTGTGCTTTTACACATTCTGAAATTACCTTTTTTGTTATTAGGATCATTGACCATTTTTCTCTCATGATAGATGTTTTTTCTCCTTTCACTTTCATTTTCTATTCTAACTTGAACCTTTTCCATACAATATCGTATTTCCATTTTTCATTTCAGGTTTCAATTTTGTGACATAGCTTCTTAGAGTTTTCAATGGTTTGATGAGCCTTGTAGTAGAGTAGAATTGTAGACCCTTTATCTTACTTTGTATTTTATCTGTTACATTTCTGTGGCTTAACTCACCTTAGACATGAGATCACATACATTTTATGACATGGCTACAGTAAAACTGGTGGAACTATGTCATACTGGGAAGCGTGTGGAGTTTTTTGATTTTGTTAAACTGAAACTTCAAAGGCCAATGTGCAAACACTGCTTCCCACATTCCAGGAGATTATGCAAACTTCATTATGCAGTTGTATTGCAAACGTTAAGCAGACTTCAAGCCTGCCAGTGTGTTCTTTGCATGTTTTGCAGACACAGTTTAGAGAAACAAATCCCCAGTGTTATGTGAGGGACATGGCATGGAAGTGGAGTTGCAGTTAATTATACTAGAAGCAGAGACTCCCTCAATTGTGATGGAATTATAGCAGAGTTGAAAGAGTGACACTAGAGTGTCTTTTTTTAAACTTCTCCAATTCACCTACTGAGATGATAAATGTACTATGCAGATATCAGTTCATTCTTGAGTCTAAGTGGACGTTTGTGCCAAATTTGAGTAAACTTCCTCAAGGTGTTCTTGAGATGTTGTGTTCCCAAGAAAGAGACAGATAAGATCACAGTGACCCTGACCTTTGGCCTATGACCACCAAAATCTGATCAGTTCATTCTCAAGTCCAATTGGACATATGTACTAAATTTAAAGAAAATTCCTCAAGATATTCTTGAGATATTGTGTTCACAAGAATACGGGGATGGATGGATGGATGGATGGTTGGATGTACAGATGTACATTCATCCAACCACAGCTATTGCCAGCATGGAAGCATAAAAATGTGTGCACAATCATTCATTATTGCACAAAGCTGATTTTAAGTCATAGCATTGCCTGTACAAAAAAACTGCAACTAGAAAATTGAAACTCCCTAACAACGTAATCTAATCCAATTCATCAGCTATAACTATGTCTGCAGCAATTACCAGAGTTAGTCAGACCCCTCTCTGACAGTGTCACACACTGAGCACATGATAATGCATGCAGACTTTCCATTTTTCTGGTCACTGAGTAAAAACTGACCTTTGTTGTTATGCAAAGAGAACTGCAGCACATTATGTCTCCTTTGCATGACTCAACATTTGTTCACAAAAGCAATACCAGGATTCCCCTGAGCCCTAGAGGTGGTTTATTGTGTACACACAAAGCTGCAGACATAAGGGCACGCTTCTGAGTATCAAATAAATAATGTGGCTTAAAAAATGTTAAATACAGGTTGCGATAGAACACAGAGGAGATTTACGATCAATAAAGGCAGCAACAAAACAGAAAAATAAATGTAAAAACAGGATTAAAATATAACATAGAGAAATCCTTCACTTTTTTGTGATATGGTTGTGCTGTGAGAGATTACAACTATTTCATATTGCTTTAACGGTAGACTAGAATTACCACTTAGCAGTTTTATCCCCCCTTGAACCTTACAAGTTGCAGTTACAGTTTATATCCATGTCTTTGAAAACATAGATGCTTCACACACAGTTTCAAGATTACTGTCACCAGTTCAATGTCTAACCAAATGTTTCCCTTTTGTTCCTGAGTTATAACACTGAGTTTTGGCCAGAAACATAATTTTTGCTGAACATTGTGAGGTCACAGTGAAGTTTACTTTTGACCTTTTGGATATAAAATGTAATCACTTCATTGTTTTATCCTGTGAGGCATTTGTTGAAATTGTATAAAAAAAATATTGAGTCATGGCCAAAGACATGTTTTAAACGCCCACAGTGACCTTGACCTTTGACCTTCAACCACCAAATTCAGTTCATTTTTGAATCCAAGTTTGTGGAAATTCCCTTAAGGCCTTCTTAAGATATCACAGTCACAATAATAAGCTGGATGCAAGGCAACAGTGACAGTGTCATAATCAATTCATTCTTAAGTCCATGTGGATATCAGTGCCAAATTTAAAAATATTCCTTTATTCTTGAAATGACAACCCGAAAACATAAAGCCTCCGGACATGGCTATCACTGGTGTGGAGACATAAATATGATTTTATAACTGCCTCTCACCCGGACTTTGTAAACAGTCTGGGCAGAGTACAAATAAATTGAATTATTCTCCAGGTATTTTATTCTATACCTGTCAATTACAGTATATTCAGGGTGGACAGGTCACAGAGCTGTCACTCACACACACACCCAGACACACACACACAGCCACATAATAGGCAATTTAGAACTTGGGACTTGGTGACACCAACCAAGCCAATAGTGTTGACATACATGGTCAGTGTAGTCTGTAAAGTGTGCTAACTTTCTGCATTTAAGTGTAATGTGGTAGCCTGAACCCAAAAAAAGACTTACCTATCAACTACCGTTTCCTTCAATTCCTAAAGTTTAGCTTCACCAAAAGGCTCTGAGTATCGTTAGGGATGATTCCCATCTCGCTTTCCTACCTTGACAGTTATGTGGACAACTTAGTTATAAATCTAAGTGTTTCAAAACAAGTATTTTCCCTGAGGGTGTCAAGAGTGATGAATGGTAAACATCTGGCATTATATGTGAAAATCACTGTCACTTACTGTATTCTCTGCATTTATTTATTTATATATGGTATTTTGTGCGTTTTATCTATTTTATGCTGGCTTTCATAAAATGTTGTGTTAAAGTTCTCCTGTCTGCTCTATTTTGTATAATACACTTACCAAAATAAGGTTCCAATACCTTTAATTATGATATAGATGAACTAATCTAAGCTCACGTAAACTCAGAGTGCTAAACCAACCTTAATGTGATTAACACAAACTACTTCCTCTCACTGCAACCGTCAATTAAAAGATCCATCATCAGAGCACAACCAAGCATAAGTCACATGATGGAAACACTATAATTTTCGCCTCACAGACGTATGCTTCCGCGAACCAGTTTGCAGCTACAGTTTACAATGTCCGTGAAAACATGGATGCTACACACACACACCCCAGCACAGATGATATATGTAATCAACACAGTTGCAAGATTAGTGTCACCAGTTCAATATCTGACCAAATATCTCCCATTCTGTTCCTGAGTTATGACATTAAGTTATGCCCAGAAAATTGTTCTTGCAGAGCATTATGATGTCACAGTGAAGTTGACTTTTGATCTTTTGGTAATATAATATCATCACTTTATCATTTTATACTTATATTGTGAAACTTTGTCATAACTACAATCTACAATTCTACAATTTCATCTAGCAGATGCTTTTATCCAAAGCGACGTACAACACAAGCAAGAATTTAGACTTAAGGAAAAGACCCTTAGTAAGTGCAAAAAGTGCTTCAGGTGTGATTGGTCACAGGTATTGCTAGTGTATAAATTCTGGAGGCATGGTCAAAAACATGTTTTGTGAGGTCACAGTGACCATGACCTCGACTTTTGGCCTCCAATCACCACATTTGTTCAGTTCATGCTTGAGTCCATTTGTGCCAAATTTAAGGCGATTCCCCCAAGGCACTCCTTATTCTCCTTATTTATTGTACTTATAAGAATGGATGTTTGACTCAAATTTGACAAAAGTTCTTCAAGGCATTCTTGAGATATGTTCACGAGAATAAGACAAGAGAGGTCACAGTTACCTTGACTTTTGACTTAAGTCCACCAAAATCGAATGATTTCATCGTTAAGTCCAAGAGGTAGTTTGTGCCAAATTTGACGAAATCCCTTCAAAGGTTTTTTTCTTAAGATATCTCGAGATACTGCATTCATAAGAAGGGGAAACATGGACGTACAAATGTATGGACAACCTGAAAACATAAAAATCAAACTACAATATCAACTCCTAGGATTCACATAGATGAAATGCATTACTGATGGCCAATGACCCTGTCTGGAGGACCTTAACGGTAAGTGAAGGAAAGTGTCTGCGGGGATGGCCATTGTTTTTTGTCTCTCAAAACTGAAGATATTTTTTGAACAGTAAGCAATGACGATAACCTAGCCTCTAAACATCTTACGGCATATCATAAAGCACTCTGTCCAAACAAAAAAGTTGTCAAACAAGACATTTCTCTTATTAATTCAGTTGCCCTTCTGCAACATTGTTTCCAGTAGTGTGGTCTTTGTAGAGAGTCAGTAAAATAGGCTTTTTTCAATCCTTGAACAGGAGCAAACAAAATAATGAATGTTATCAGTGGTTACTGAGAGGTAGGTTTGAGAGGTCATGTTTGGCAGGAAATACCATAACATCAGAATTTACAAAAATAAATTGAAAATCAGCACTCAACTCAGCGGTCAAACTTTCCTGCAAATGGAAAATGCTGAACATTTGCAATACATGAAATGCAGTCTGAATATAACTTTGGACTGACCTGTAAAAATCCTGAACTGCACCTTAATTTTACCAACTGTCTCTGAAATACACATGACCAAAAGTATTTATACATTGTACATACTTTTATGCACATTGGATGTGTTTTTTCATGGTTTGATATGGGCTAATGAGTTTCAGTTGAGGGAAATCGAAATGCCACAGTATATGTCCTTTCCTGTTTCAGCATGACACTAACCCCGTGCTCAAAGCGATGTCCATGAAGGAAGGGTTTGATAAGTTTGGTTTGGAAGAACATGATCACAATTCCAATGGGAACAAACATCTGCAGCCAGGCTCCAAAATCATGTGGAAAGCCTTCCCAAAAGAGGGGAGGCCATTACATCAGTATATTGTAGTCCATGGTTATGCAATGAGAGGTTTAACAATCACATATGGATGTACTGCTTTATTTCCACTTAATTTTGGGGTGTCCACATACTTTTGGCTATAAAGTTGTCACTTTTTAATGAGAATCTCCTCTATCAAAAATGTATTCAGAGATCTTAGGCCAATTAAATCATGCATATTCCATTTCGATTTCACTGATGATTCAAATGTCACCACAATTAAGTGATAATTAAACCATCCCAAAGTTCTCTTTTTGAACCCCATTCCATGTTTATATTCAAGCATATCACTATAACTTGTCAACCTTTTGAAATCTAGGTGCCCTTTCATTGTGGTGGCCTAAAAGGACGCGTGCATTTAGACACAGCATAAATTGCTCTCTCACCTTGCATCTGCTAGCGTTGCCCTGACAATGGCCCACACTCCCACAAAAATAGCTGGAACACCTGAAATTAAAAACACAAACAATTAGTTGTGTTGTCCTAATTACTTTATCATTTACCTGATTCATGGTCATGGTCACATTTCATATTTAATTTCCTTCACATGATAATAAGGAAGAAGAGGTATGATCTAATGAGACATTCCAAGTTAAAAGCTACACAGTTTTTAGTCCAACAACCAATTTCCATGGGCAGCATCCATCACAGAACCAGACTCCTGCGGTGCATTCAGACACCTGTCATAAGTATCTATAACTCTTAACCCTAAGCAAAGTGGTTTGACTTCTTTCAAAAACAAAAAAGGCAATGAGCAATCACAAGAGAAGTCCCATAAGACTACAAAAACTCGTCGATTTAGAATTATTTTTTAAAGCCAGTGAAAAATGTCCAGAGAAATATATTTATAAATTTCACAATATTATTAATAATTATTAATTTCAGGCAGTTTATCTGGGTTTTTTATATGCTTGTTTGTTTGTTTGTTTGTTTTTTTGGGGGGGGGCTCTTGCTAATTTTCAGGTAATTTTCTTGCACTTTAAATTTCTGGGTCATTTCCTCTTAAGTTGATCATTGCCCTCTTCCCATGTTTTTTAAAGACATAAAGCCATTTTGCCTGGATTTAAAAGGGTGAACTCCCCGAGGGTGTGTATGTAAATCACTGGATAGTTGGTGGGGGGGTGGGGGTAAAACTTTTATTTTTCTTTTAAAGCAACAATTAAAGCAACGATTGTTGTTCCTAAGTAAAGATCGACATTGTTTGATGCTGATAGTAATGGTAAAATATAAAACTTTGACAAAGGAACATGATCCGCTACATATTTTAAATGGTCCCCAATAATTTGTGGCAAGTATATACAAAAACACAAACCAAAGACATTTGCCCTCATGGTGACTGCACCTGTTGTTTTTGTATCATGAAACACCCCCATCCTATTCACAAGTATTGATGTGCATCAGCCCAAAGAAGCAGCATTTTCATCCCAGCTTCTGTAACTTAACACATTGGTGCATGTCCGGTGTGTTCTTCTGGCATAAAATGACACTGGGCTATATGATATGTGGCAGGTCTAAAACTTCAGAAGCCTTTATAAAGTCAAAAATACACAATTTCCAACATAAACATCTGATTACACATTAGTTTCTATAAACTGTCACTACTGATCCCACCATCACTTCACTTTTTTCCAACATCAACAAGAGCCATTTAGTCTTTTGTCTTTTTTGATCGATGCTAATCAATAAAACAAATGTTTGGAGAAGTAAAAATTGACTTTGGACAAATGGATTTCTGACCCACCTCACTGACCCCGCAAGAGAAAAATAGAACAAATTAACACAGAACTGGGTTTAAAATTGTGTGACAGAGTGAGTGACAGATTTTTATTAGCAGTAACATTAACAATGTGCACAATCAGTTTGCCATTGCTGCAGGAATGACCAGCTCTGTGAATTAACAGGGGGCTCCTGCACTAATCACTGTGCTAATGTAGGTTGTTGAATTGTAAATTTGACATTATCTACTTTTAAGAATTCAGGTCTACTACCAGGGAATGTGATAAATAATGCAGCTGAAATGTGCGACCTCTCTCAGAGGAAGTGTCTCCTCTCTCTTTCATCAATCGAAGCACCTCATCTAAATATGGCTGTAGCTTCATTACAGTCTAATCCGAAGAACTTTGATCCCTCATCTATCAATTTATGTTAAACCAGATGTACATATTTTAAATGAACGCTTCATCTTATCTGTAGTTTAAACTAAGAAACAGAACAATGAAGAAAAATGAGACAAACGGCGACTGAGAGGGACTTGTGGGAGTGTGAGAGTAGAACAAAGTGCTGGCATGTAACCATAATCTCACAGCAATCACTGAGCACAGCACTGGAATAGCTCGGGGGTTTGTGTTGATGGAAGCTATACAGAGATAATAAGAGTGTTTTCTTCTATTTTACCAGCTAATCAGAGGACTGGATTTGGCATCCTAGTTATAGCATTGATTTTCTAATCTGTGGGCTTCTGCCATTCATGTTAACATTACCAAACAAATATAATTAGAGGCAAGTGAAAATGCAGTTTGCAAAGGAGAGCTATTCAACAGGTGTGTGTCAGAGTGGCTTTTTATATTGTTATTGTCACAGTCAAATCTATCAGACTTATTCTCTACAACCCCCCCCCCCGGAACAGAGCTGATGTCAAGAAACGGGTGGGTGGGTGGCTTAAAACCGTAGTGAAAGATGATGCAGCAAGGTGGTGTGTGTTTTTGTGTGTCAGTGAATAAATTGAATAAATTACCTAGCATCTGATAGAATGAGCTGTGTGTTCCCCTGAAGGTAACTTCAACCCCACTGGTCTTTAGCACACAGTTCACAACAAAATCAAAAATCAGCAGGCAGGTCCCAAAACATTCAGCTGAATAGTTGTTATATTAGACCATACCAAAGCACAACACGGCAGCTCACACTGTTATTTTACAAATCGAGGTTTCCTGATGGAAAAGGACATGTCTCAATAGTTTATTTTTTAGCTAAAAGACATGGCTAAAAATGGCATGCAGTCAGAACCTTTAAACTTTGGAGAGTTAGTATAACAGAGTTAGTATAACAAAAAACAGGCAGGGCTGGAGCAAAACTCTGATGTCAGGGTCCTTTTTTCTCCCCTTTGTGTTAACATGACTTCAAAAAAAAATGGAAAAGTTCTGATAGGGGGACAAAAGCCTTTCATCTACTAGACATTATGTGCAAGAAAAAAACTAGAACTCAAAATAATAGCAGCAGTTTCATGAATATCAAAAATGTACCCCTATATTACAAATCCTTCCATCTTTCATATTTTTATTTTCGAATGGTAATTTTTTTTTTTTTTAAGATCTGCCTCTTAAAACTACACATCTGCTTTCAAAACAGCAATGACAGATGATAGCATTTTTTTCTATTTGAGTTTTGAGTTTCTGAGTTATAAAACTTTGATTCCCCACATAATTTCACTTCTTCCAAAATGCAAATGTAGCTCTTTGTGGAGAAGATCATTAATCTCTCATATATAAGCACAAATCACCACAGGAGAGTTATGCAGTGCAATAATATGTTCCCTTAAATGTGGTTTTGTTCAGAAACAATAATGCATTGTATAGAATATATTCATGCATTGTATTCTGTATATTTAATCATATACTCCTGTGGCAATCGTCATTGTATTGCAGGTCTCAGCTCTACTAAAGCTCTCAGCCTTGGCTACATTGTTGCTGAAGTGATTGGAGGATTGTTTAAAATATGCACTTTAGTTGTGCTGCAGCATGTCATAGGTGTTATGCATGAAAGGATAAATTGAAACTTTTCTGCTTACCCCATCCGAAGAGGGTGAATCCCCAGAGGTATTTGGAGTCTGATCGAAAGGCCATGAAGATGAGGCTGTGGAGGTAGAGGCCTTCCACCAGGATCCAGTAGTAATTGGTGGCCAGAAAATAGATGAAGAGCAGCACTGTCACCTTGCAGCCAATCTGACAACAAAACAATTAAACTTTCATCACATCCTATTTGTACCTGCTTATTTGTCTGTGTTTTGACACTTAATTCCGTGCACAGTACAAACTACTCTTGCACCGCAGGCGCCCTTAGAGAGCAGAGGAACTGATTACATTTTGTGGCGTCTTGCTGTATTAATTTGCATATCAAAAAAAGTCAACAGCAGTGAAACTAAATAGAAAGTTCATGTCAATAAAAACATCAAATCTGCTTTAACTGACCAATGTTTTTAATCACTAGAATTAAAGATCACGTTTAAGACACAAAATCAGTACATCAGAATAAACATACTGTAAATAAACATACAACCCTTGTGCTTCGACAAAAATTGGTCATGTCTTGTATGTGTGCAGTTGATGGTGTGGTGAGGGGAGCAGAGAAGCACCAGAACCCCCATTACATGACAAGATACATTAAACACTTTCCTCACATTCATCGTAATGCTTTAAGTCTGAACAGCCCTATGGATAAAATCATGCTAAATTAGATATTTGGCTGCACCATCATAATAATAATTGAATACATTCATCTGCATTTCCTTTTCCTATATGTCTGTCATCCTTCACCAGTTGCCTGAAAAAAGACACATTATTGTGCATGCAATGCATTTATGTGCAAAGCTGTAATGTAGTCATATTTTATATTTAACTAAACTTACATTTCATAATGTATAATGAACAAAGCATGAACAAATGCATTGATTTCTACAAGCACAGAACAAACGCGGTGGGGATGTGAGTATTGTGTATGCACATACTTTTATATGTGTCTATCGTCTTGCCCTGCTGATATCAGTCCATCTAAATTTTTAAAAGAGGTCATACCAGTCTTTGCCCTCACCTTCTCTCGGCTGTCAATCAAGCTGTCTCCTCTAGCTGCATACCTGACAATCTCTAGACAGCCAGTGCCCGCCCTCTCCTGAATCAAAAACTCCCTATATACCCCCGTTTAACTAAACAATCTGATCAGGTATTTGTGGGATGAACTGGTTCTCAGGAGGTGCTTCTGATCCATGGTGTGGCCCCCTTGGATCAGACTTGGCTCTGACCTGTTGACATATGGACACTGGACCTTTGGGGATGTCCTGTGATTTATGATCCTTTGAGCCTGTTTAGACCTGGTGTTAGCATGCGTTTCGGTGATCCGAACACAATTGGACAGCCGAGACACATCGCTATCATACCTGTGCCTATCATGGGTCTTCATCTGAGCACTTGTGATCAAATTTCATTGCTGCCCTATGCACAGTTATTACATCCACACTTTGTTCCACCCACACTCACGGTAGCAGTTGTGTTGGTACAGCTGGAGATCTCACTGTGAGCAGAATTCAACATGCCTCCTTCTGTAGGGCAAAACGATGGATGGTCATGCAAAACTTTGTCCAACTCATCATAAAATGAGTACCCCACAGAACATTAACGCGCTGTCACCAAAATAAACACCAAGTCCTGCACTGATGACTTGGTCCATACTGGAGACACATCAGTATGGCGTTAGCATTTATACTACAAAAGATATGTGGTCAAATGAGTCCAAGAGCACCTTGTCAAGTGGTTCAAGTGATTGGGTCAGAAATGCATCTTGGTGGCCATTTGCACCTGTATTTAGCGTTGTGCAGTTGAGATCAGATTACCTGAGAGACATGTTGATGTCAGGTCTAAACAGGGTGTCTGAGACCTGTGGGTTATGAGGTGGGGTACCAGCACATCGCACAGACACTCAATCGGATTGGGATCTGGGATTTGCCACAGTTCTCAGGACGTTTCCTGAACAGATTTTATGGGGTGGGAGGCTGCTTCACCCTGCTGTGAAGGGGAGGGACCAACTACTTGGTCTCTAGCAGTGTTTGGGTGGGTGAATCATGTCAAGTGGCATGAAAAAGAAATGCCATGACAGTAAAGTTTTTTTTCCAGCAGAACATTCCATTGCATTGCAAAGTATGAGTATCTGTAAATACCTAAATATACCCTTTTATTAGTACTATATCAACTAACTATAAAGAAACCAACAAATAACTATTCATCACTTGTTTTCACTGCCATATTATGAAAGATTCACAAGGATTAAAGTAAAAATGACTGCAAACAAATGCTCCCACTCTAGCAGATTTAAATATTTAATGGGGAATCTGACACAATTTTTTCATGACTCAAATCAACTGAATAAAACGAGCAGTCCTGACTTTTGATTTATCTTTGACCTCAACTAAAAGCAACACTCTGATCCCTACATTTCATAAAAAGATAAGATCAGCTAAAAATAAAAAAGTCAACTGTAATGTGGTATTATTGCAAAAGGTACTTCAATTTACCTGCAAAGAAAGAACAGAAAAACATAACCTTGGTGTCCTTAATGAGTGCTATTCCCTTTCTCAGTCAGACTCATGAATGGAGTTGAGTCACTGATTAAATTGGTTGTTTAATTAAATCAAACAACAGGACATAATTTTTTGTCCTGATAATATATATTTGCAATTTTCAATGAGAAAAGTCCCCATGGAAAATTTGTTGTTGAAGTGTTCTGTCAAAGAGAATCTGTTGCATGTAGAGTTTTAATGATGAAAGACTTTTTGCTACAAAGCAGTCACAGTTTTCATTTCGCTCTCCTTATGTAACCCCGCAAATGCAAGCCCATTAGACACTTCATCACACACCCCAGGCATCGTTATAGCTTCACTGTGTCAGTGCAAGATGGCACGAGCGTGTTGCTTTCATCATTTGAATGAAATTCGAGAAAGCGAGGGATTACTTTGAGGCGTTGTGGCGATAAATTTAGTAACCTTGTCTAACGTGCAACATTTAAGTGGAACTAGTTGTTGATTCTATTTGCACAAAATGTTTCAGAAAGAGAGAAAAATAAAGTTAAGGACATCTGTTTAATTCCAAAGTGCTGAACACAGCATCAGAAATGAGGAGTATGCTTGCAGCAAAAGAAAAAACGAATTAGGTGTTTTTAATCACATGGTTTGGAACCAAAACAAATAATGTCTCCTATTTCTTCATCTTTCACTTCTGTCTTTTCTGACAATTAATTCTCAGTATTCTAAAACTAGACATCTGGTCTGAGTAGGAAATGACATGTGGGTGATACAGACTCAATAGACTGAAGGGCAGACCCCTGGATCAAGCCTTTTGGCTATCTGTTTATCATGCAAACCTTCCACTCAGCCACAGTAAATTGAAGGCCAGAGTCCTGTTTGGGTTTAATGTTATTGATAATCAGCAAAGAAGTGATTTTCAATGGAGATAGTTTCTAATTAGTTGGACTCTCTTTCTGAAATACTTACATTCCTGCCAACATGCAATTGCATGAACACAATTATTTCGGCTGTATGTGCTGTGTGTTTGGGATTATAATTGCATCAGTGTAGGATGTATAGTATAGTATAGTTGGTGTTTGTGATTACAGTCATCAGTAAAAAAAAAAAAAAAAAAGCAATTCCTGCAAATGTTTACAGCACTTGGGGCACACACAGATAAAATTAAGCCACACTCAAACAAGGCTATCAACAAGAGGAATCAATGAGGAAATACCCGAAAATACCCATAGCCTGATAAGAAAAACGTGAGCTCAACATTCTGTTTCATTCCCTATATCATTCTGGACTCTGTGCCGCCCTAAACATTTTCAGTGGGTGTGAATACCAGCCTAAACTCCTTTACCTATTAAGCTGTTGCTTTTCTTACGTTAGCACTTGTGATACACTGGCGTTGCCAGCATATGTTTTACTATTTCTCATTTAGCAACCAGGCCCCTGAGCTGCCGAATACCAGCTGGCAGCGTCCTTGTTTAATGTCTGAAGCAGTGTGAACACTATCCCCAGATTTGAAGTCTCATTTCTGGTCCTTCATTAGCGCAATAAGTTGTGAAACAGCAATAATGGGATTTGTACCAGGGAACATCTTCTTCGTCACCAACGGAGTCAGTTGATAAATCAAGCTTTTTGCAAATCCAATAGGAAGAACAGTCCAAGAAACTCTGCCAGTGCCTAATCTTGTTTTTGTTTAACTGTTGTCACTACTTCAGCAATAACTTCAGTGATTGCTGTGTTTACTAACGTTCATGCTTGTTTCTTTGAGAACCTTCATTACTTTTTTGCAAGCAGTAGCCAGTATGTTAAATCATCACCTACAAAGCAGTCTCTGATTGGCTGCTTAAGTTGTCAACTACAGTGTGGATCCCTGATTGGCCCAGATTCGATTTTAATATCTAGAAAAAGTTTGAGTGGCAGCAAATCCAGACTGAATTGTGTTTAAAGGTTGTTGAACACTGTGAATGAACTCCTGAGGGAGTAAAGACGACCCTTTCCAAATAAATAAAAATACAGCTGCACCAGCTTCCTGAAGTTGGAACACAGAAAGCAGCCTGAGCCAACCAGTTTTCTCCCTTGGAGTTGTGCGATGTATGGAACATGAGGGACAAGCTGAGATTGAGCAGCATTTCCTGTAGTTGTGATTAACAGTGACTGGGGAACAGCTGCAAAAGCTGCATCTAGAAGGGAGAAATCAGCCCGTATTAGTACCTAAAAAGGGTAAATAACCCCACATAAGAATCTAGAAGGGGTAAATAATCTTGGATTAGCAAATAGAGGGAGGAAATAACACTGCATTACTAAGAGTCTTTAACTCCTTTACTCTAAAAAAAAAAAAGAAAAATGGTCTTTTAAGGGGAAAGAAAACCCCAAATTTGTGTTATAAGAACTCCAAGTAAGGACTCAAATAGTTGTATCCAAAAGACTAACCTACCCAAGTCAAGAAGGAGGACATAAAGCACTCGTTGTTTTTCCAAACTCTGAAAAGATTAAATGTCAAATAGCAACGCAGTTGCTTGCTGTTTTGAGAGGTGGAAGAAATGGCCTTGGTGCAAGTGATGGAAATTTGAGTACACAAACAGCAGCAATCCATATCAGGGATTCAAAAGAAGGAGGAGATGCATCCTGGAATGAAGAGGCACTAACTGTATGACATCTCCCCTCAAAAAATGCACCTTCTGCACCCTTTCAACCAGTCTACCCCTAATGAAAGGTAGCCCTGAAAAATTATGCCCTTTTGGCAACTGGGAGATTCATGACCTAGATACAGCAATGAAACATTTCACACCACCTGTATCAGATGGGCTGCTGTTAAATCAAGCAAATAGTCACCTTTCAAATGAGACATTTTACCCCCTGGCTTTGAAAGAAATGGGTGGAGATGGCTTTCAAAATGAATTCCGGCAGCTGGTAAGAAATGAACCTCACCAAAGCATTCCCACTGGGAGCATGAAATACACACTGCCACAAAACCTGGCCCCTTATTATAATCCAGTGAGACATGTAGTCATTTGCCACAGAGATAATGTCCCCTAGGGGATGACAAATATGGCAGCCTTGGAAGATAGCTGTCAAACAGGCTTGGAAAATGCCCTTTATTTGTACAAAAGTTGTAACATTGCCAACAGTGTGACAATGACTCTTTTTGGAGTCGACTCTTTTGATACACTTTTGTTGTTACCATTGAAGCATTTATGGCAGCTGCTCATCTATCTAAGATACCAATGGTCCCTTGTGCAAGTTCAAAGGTATGAATGGGGCCTGGATCTGCCTCCTTACTGCCCAAACTCAGCTCACAGACATTGCATATACCCCTCCTATAATGCCTCTAATGACCCTTCAGCCTGCACCGATGGTACCTCCTCCAATGATGACGGCAGTACCTTATCAACCTATGCCAGGGGGGTCTTCCCTACCGAGGATGGTAGAAGCTGGGCTACTGCTTCCTTGCGCTGGCCATGCCTTTCCCAACAACATCATCTCCAGCTGCCTCCAGCACCCCTATTCTAGGAAATCATTCCTCCACTTCCCCCAGCACCTTGTGCTTGATCGCAAGCTCAGATGGTCTCTGGACAAAGACGGAGGTCACCAGCTCATGCTTCCGCTGGGGACAGGCAGGAGTAACCAGCTTAAACATTCACAAGGTGCAGGTGGGGGTCACAAGCTCAGGCTTTCATTAGGCAAAGACAGGTGCAGAATGCAAGAGAGTGTGTAAGAAAGCTCCAAAAGGCCATGATATAATCTGCTTTGTGTGCTCCTTACCCAAAGAAAGACTAAATATAAAGGTAATAGGGGACTTTCTTGAGACTGTGTGATGAGCTTGTTAAAGGGGAAACAATTTAAAGTTCTCACTCCTGATGATTACATCCATAAAAATTAATGCAACACCCTGTCAGTAACTCCTGATTGTTTGAGTTTCTATGGACAATCTGAAAAAAGTATCACAAGTACATGCAACAGCTTCTGCACTCTAACAGTGTGAACTAACAAACCAAACCAAACAACAAATAGACTGGCAAGATAACACACTGACAATGCAGGTTCTTTCCCCTATTGTGGTATCTCGATGTAATATCTGAACTTTTGACCTGTCACAGTCATCATGCTGAATATTAATGACATGTTGAATATTAATGGTGTTTGTATGCATGTTTTACCATATATGTAGATATGTGTTAAGATACTTTTCTTGAGACTATCTCCATTTCCCTAGTATATAAAGTGAGGAGATTGTGAGGGCGCCTTTTTCTGTTCCTCTTAAGGAGAACTTGTGTGTTTTTCTTTCTTTGATTTTAGTTTAGCTTAGTTTTGAGCTTTTCAGATTTTCAGATAATATTTTTATATGATTTTATATTCCTTTTTGATTGATTGGGATCATTTTATCATTTTTGTTGAATAAAAAAAGTAGGTTATTTTTATCTAGCGCAAAGATAGAAGTTTTTCTGGACATCCACCACCTTCGCATCCAAGGTTTCTTCACACGAGGTTTGGTGAGGTCCCTTGTCATTTTCTAACTATTCTCTAATGTGTTAGAAATGATCTTATCTGTGTCTCTCAATAGAGGGACAGCAAGTTGGCTGTTGATGTTTACCTTGAATTGCTTGCTTGCTTGCTTGTGCCTGCTACTTATAAGGGATACAAGCATGTAAAAGGCATTTTCGTCTTGCTCAATCCAAAAGTGTGCTACTGCCCCTAGTTATAGCCCCAGGTGATACCTGACAACCCCACTAGTGGGCAGGTGATTATAAATCCTAAAAAGCTAATTCATTCCTACCCCAATGACCCCATGGGGGAAAATGGAAAGAAAGAGAGTAAAGTAGTTTTGATAGCTTGACACTGGATATACACCAACATCCACACAGCCACACAGGGATTAAGTGGGGAAAAAAGAATTTGATTACACTGAGATACAGCCAGGACTCTATCCTGTTTGAATGACAATCTGACGAGTCTGAAAACCAGTTCTGCAGGCTTAACGTCACAATCAATCATTCTAAGATGGTATAAAGCAGGTTTCTATAGCCAGACACTCAAAGCACTGAACCACTTCTCTTTATATAGGTCTAATAGTCAAAGCTATAGTTGTTGCCACCAGCAGTAAGATAAGAAAAAGATTCAAACAAGTAAAACTGATACTTACATACTGAGACTTGTCCACTGGTGCCATGCTGACTGTCTTTAAGTTGTCCAGCAGGGCAGAATCAAAGTCCTGCAATCCAGCACTGGAATGGACGACTTTGTCCTTCACAAAGATGCTGACTGCCCGTAACATGAAGGAGACAAATAGGTGCATGTGGATGTAGTTTCTGGTGCAGTGAAGACGCCTGCCATGAAAGGAAATAGTATTCTTTATAGTATTATCTGTTAACACTAGATAATTAACACCACAGTCAGATGCCATCCAAACTGCCAACACGTCTGAGTAGGTGATGTCTTTCCAATGTCAAAGACATTTCCTCAAGGTGTTTATGAGCTCAGGTTTACAAGGATAAGGCAAGGTCACAGTGACTGTGAGCTTTGACCTCTGACGACCAAAATCTAATAATTTTATCACTAAGTCCAAAAGGATGTTTGTGCTAAATTTGAAGAAATTCCCCTATTGTTCTCTTGAGATATTGCAATCACAAAAAATGAGAAGGATGCATGAACACAGCAACTTTGAGCTTTGATCACCAAATTCTAATAAGTTTATTATTGAGTCCAAGTGGATGTTTGTGCCAAATTCAAAGAAATTCCCTCAAGGTGCTCTGGAGATATCACATTCACAAGAATGGGAAAGACCAACAGACAATGGATGGATGATCAGATGGACGAATGGAGGGACCCCCCCCAAAAAAAATGCCTCCAGCCACGGCAATCGCTGGTGCGATGTTTTCATTAAGGAGCAACTGTATAAGTGTAAGTCTTCAGGCTCTGCTGAGTAAAGATTGAAGAAGAAAAAGCTGGGGTGTCTTGATGAGATGAGCATTCCATTTCAGCTGAAGGGGCAGTAGTGGTTGATGATTTAGTATGTCTCCAAATATACAGCCAACCAGTTTTGTAACAAAATGCCTCAGTGTCTTATTTTTGTAAGAAAAGTAAAAACAACATTTAAAGATTCAATCTTAAAGCCTCAAACTCAGTTATTTCTTTGGTTAAGAAATGCAGCCGTGACGGTGGTGATCAAAAAGCTGTCAAGTACTTTGTAGCCCACTTGCAGACATAAAGGTCTGGGAGACACATCACTGGACTCTGGCAGTGACACACTGGTGTCCTTGACGAAGCCAGCACAGACCTCTCCTCTCTCCTCTCTCCTCTCTCCTCTCCCTTTCTCTGAGATATGAAATGTGGTTCATTGTTCTCAGTGACTGCAGAAGAATCAGAGATTGTATTGGAGGTTGGCAGTCGCCCTTTAGCTGAGCCCCTGAGGAGCACATATACAATTGATTATTTTCATTTAAATCAGCACAAGCGTTATTGCTGTTGCTGCTTGTAATTACTGTAAAAAGAATCATCAGTGTTTCATCCTCAACTGGTTCTCAAGGATCAGTTAATTAATAGTGTGTGGCAGCTATATTTCTGTCGAAGGCTATAAATGTCTGCCTAAAGCTTTCTAATGTGCATTAAGGGAGATACTTTTTCTTTATACTTTAATTGAAAGCATTGATGCCCTTACCATGGAAATACTTCTTTTGCTGACCTCACTGTGCTGCATCAGATATCCCGGAATAAAAGCATCATTTTAGGTGATGCACATTGTTTACACTGACTATTAAGAGAGGCGACGGTATCACAGCAGAAAAAGCTGAAGGAGGCTGAGGAAATCAAATATTTATAAGCTGTTTTATGATATCAAACACATTGCAGTGCTTTGACCTGTGTTTGTCAAAATGCAACTTGATGGCTCTTTGAAATTTTTGCTGCAACTGTTCGAAAAAATGTGTCCTGTATGAAGTATTCCTATTCAAACATGGAGCTCTGATCACCTTCGGGGCTTTTAATGTTGTTGACGAACTTTCTTTTCCCATCTCTCCATATCAAATCCTGCAACTTGTTGTGAAAATACTGGGATTCAAGACAGGACACAGTTTCTTTTTTTGTACTACTTTTCAACGGTGACACAGAGACTATGTTTACATGCACATTAATATTCCAACATTATTCCAAATATGATAATATTCTGAATTTAATACAAGTCATGTAAATAGCATAATCTGTTCAAGTTGTGTGTTTAATGCTATCCTCTCAGTCTGTTGTTTTCTGTCTTTGGCATCCCACCCCCAGGTTCTAAATATTAAGACAAGGCCACTTTGATTAAGTGAGCTGCTTGCAGTTTCAGGAGGACAGGGATTTCCAAAAGATCTAAAGTGCTGATGGGATGATTACACCTACTTTAGAATCTGTCCTAATATATCTTGAGAGCCTTTCCACAAAGACAGTTTAAAATCAATCTTCTCCAGGCTGTTGCTGGTGCGTGAAAAGAAATGGTCTTCCCTTTACTTCTCTCTGAAGTGTGAACGGAGGGAGGTAATGCCTTCCTATACATTTAGTTTATTTTCAGTCCATCCAAGGCTGTTCTCTTGAGTTGTTTGAAATTTTTTCGATGTTTCCTAGGTAACGCACCAAAATTTGTACATAACCCATTTAACAGTGAGCCAGTAATTCATACATAACGCGTGTATTTTGAAGGCTGTAGTCACATGACCAGTGTGCTGATGGGAATACAGAATATAGCGATACTGAGCGGTCCAGTTAGGGGGCAGGTTGTGGTGGTGGATGGATCACATACCAGGGAACTTTCCCCATGAGACCAGTGCTAAGACACCTTGTGAACCAAAAGTTTGCAACTGGTGGGTTGCGGCCCAAAAGTGGGTTGCCAGCTCATTAGGAACAGACTGCAAGTGACTCATGAATGTGTCAAGTCTGTAAAAGAAATTTTTGTTTATTTTTGCAAAACATTTTATTTCTTTGTGTTAAAAGCCAACGTGTTGTTTCCATTTTGTGAAATAAAGTTGGACCTTGATCTAATAACGAAAGAGAAATCTGGACCCTATGACTTGACTCATTGGGAACCTTTGCTGTTTCGGTTAATATTGAGCCATTTTAAGGTATGTCCTCACCATATATCTTTTCCTAAACCTGACCTCCATAACTTAATGTTATATGTACTCTATGTAACGTTACCCCCTCCATGTAAAAGCACAACAAACTAAAAACTCTTTTTAAAAATAAATGTGATTTTAATTTGTTATTTGATGCTATAAAAAGAGGAGCTTTGACGTCATGATTGACAGCTCTGTTTGCCAATTGGTATGCTCACGATCAATGGTGGCATTTGGACACGTGTATTGGAGGGGGGGACTCCAAAACACAGACATTTTCCTGCAGTGACTCTGGCTCCAACTGATGTCATCACAAGATGACAGTGGCTGTATGTGGAATATTTTGGCGTCATTTTTGTACAGAAAAGTTGTCTATCTTCGTATAGAGTCTATGGCTCGTAGGATGACGTAGGCATTGTTGTGAGTCTTTTTTTAATTGTAAACAGTCTCATGGCAAATTTAAAAAGTTTATGATCCCCTAAAATGCTATTTTTCAGATTTGTGTGTGTCCCTTTCCTGTTTCTTTCTGTGTGTGCTCTTTCCAATGCCACCCTCCCCTCCGCCTCACCATGCAGAGGGTAATTGAGCACACCTGCGCTCAATCTGCTGATTAGGAGCAGGCAGCATATAAAACTGAGGAAGCAAACAATTGGAGCCTGTGGGTTAGTGTGTTAGATTCAAAAAACTGAAAAAACATGTTGTAGTACACTGGAATCTGTGATTTTTACTCCCATTTTGAAGGAAGAGATTTTGTGTGTTTATTCATTTGGACATTTAGTTGTTGAATTTAGTATCACTTTCTATGCCCTTAAAGTATTTATTTGTAATTGTAATTTAGAACACCTGCTTTAAGACAAGACAGTGTTGCTTGCCTTTTTCCTCAGTTTCAATTTTTAATGTTACTCCCCTCATTCTCTGAGCATTATTAGGGAATGTAACACTTGTATTTTGGGTTTACATATTTGTGTTCAAATGCTTGAATGTTTAATAACAATTTTTTTAAATTTTCTTAATGTCTGTGTAAATACACCTGTATTCATACCTGTAAAGTTGTGACATCACAACTTCATAAAACCCCCGACAGCTCGTATAAAGGCACAGTTTCTACGGACTTTGTGCATTTCCCCATGAATTCATCATTTTAATCCCTTTAACAGTATTTATTTACTACATATGCCTGCTTCATCATTTAAAACACAGACATGGAAATCTGACTCTTCACATGTGAAACATTTAAATGAGCTCACTGACATGAAATATTTACATTAAAACTGATTTTAAATGCTTAAGCCTTTCACAATATAGGCTGCTTCCAGTCAAATCCTGTTATTCTGAATCCAGCTTCAACCCACAACTCTGAAAATTTGGGTTCTGTTGCTTTTTGTGATCCCTGTGGGCAGATGTCAGCAGTCCCAGAGAACAACTGCTCCTCCCTGCATGTTGCCCTCGCTGAGTCACGTCAATCAGAAATTCATAAATTAGCTTTTAGACTTGACAGAAAGGCAACATGCCAGTGAGGCTGTCATATTCAGCATGGAATCAGAGTTTTGTTACAGCAACAAGAATTAATAACTAAACAAGTTCAGTACATTTGCAAATAATGTAATTTTGGCGCAGGATTTGGATCTATTACTGAGTAATTGATTTGCCATTTATTAATAATTGTGGTTTTTGATTAACCAATCTAATATTTTAATCAAAATTTGTGTATATGTTTTTCATATCTTTTTGGACAGATACAAAAGATACACATCAAAGCATAGCATAATTGAAACCCTATAACCAGCAAAGTATGTCAGTATGGGATATTGGATTTCCAAAGCTCTGTTCAATAACAACACATTTTTGTATCCAGTGGTCTTCATGAGACTTCA
This sequence comes from Plectropomus leopardus, assembly GCF_026936395.1. Classification (NCBI taxonomy): domain Eukaryota; kingdom Metazoa; phylum Chordata; class Actinopteri; order Perciformes; family Serranidae; genus Plectropomus; species Plectropomus leopardus. Next base: position 10,132,455 of record NC_142185.1, read on the forward strand.
TGGTGGTTACAATAATAAAAAAGTGAATGTTAGTCTGTGATAGAATGCAAACCCTTACGTATTAATTTCCTGCATTGGCACTGAGAGCTGGAATATGGATGTAATTCCTTGAGATATTGGGCTGCATTATTGTTGCTTGGTATTTCAGTGAGCTCTTCAATTCAAGACTTGAAATTCTTGATAAGTGTGCTTTTTACCACCATTTCTGCTTTTTTTTCAACAGTAAAGAGATTAATAAAAAAGATTTGAGGAACGCTCATTTACCCTTTGAAACGTGAAAATATTGGCTTGATTTCATTCAAAAACATGGGTAGAGGGCAATGAGCAAGAAGAAATTGCCCAAATTCAGCAAGAAATTAGTAAAAAAAAATAAAAAAAAAAAATACTTAAAATTATTAATTTTAAAAAAAAAAAGTAAAAAAGAAAAAAAACAAGGCAACTGTGTTTAAAAAATGTAAAATTCTATAGCATAATTTTAAATATGAAATAATGAGAATTATAAGTATAGTTTTTCCCTAGCTTTTTTCTTTTTTCCTAGACATTTTACCCTGGCTTTTTAAAGATCATTTTCTAAATTTACAAAAAATGTTGCCCTTTCTGGAACATTTCTTACTAAGTTAATCATTGCCTTTTTTCCCATTTTTTTTAAAGGAATCACACCACTTTGTGGGAGTGTGGACCCAATCTGTGACATACGCCATGTAGCTCCAGTTTCACATGCATCACATGTTTTGGTCCTGTCTATCTTTACAAACCCTTTGGTCTGAGCCTTTTGTCGGAACAGTTAGGAAGCTGATTAATCCACAGGCTGATTTGAAGCGGGGTCACCTTTACAATCACTCTGCCTTGGAAGCAGATCTGATTGCCTTTGCCGCTTTGCTGGCCAGACCCTCAATCCCATGGGAATAGAAATCTTCTGAACCCATTCTCACAACGTTTGGATTGTTCAGGTTCTTGACCACATCAAACTTAAAAGATAAGAAGGACCAAAACTAAATTCAAAAACTGTAAGTCAAAAAATATACTTCTTTTTATAATATAATTCTTTTTTTATAACCTTACACATGCCCACATATCAGCAAAAAGGCTCAGAATTTAGGTTAAAAATGCTGCTGGAAATGACATAATATATTAGTGCAAAGATGACTATAGGGCAGGCGGGTATGGTGAAAGTCCAACAAACCCAGGACTTTCACACGGGAGTCAGGTGTTCACTTCCTGTCTGAATGTGATTTTTTTCTACATCTAACCATGTGCATACCTCCCCTAATCCTATCCATGTACTGCCTGGTGTTGTTCTACAGGGCTCTGAGAGAGGAACTGAGTGCAATCAAACCTGTTGGCAAATTCCTTTGTGTCAAAATGGTGGTGTTTGTCTCTCTCTGGAAAGCTGTGTTCATTGCTTTGCTGGTGAAAGTGGGCATTATCTCAGAAATGGGTACATGGGGCTGTAAAAGTGTGGAGGCTGTAGCGACTGGCTTACAGGATTTTATCATCTGTGTGGAGATGTTTCTGGCAGCCATTGCCCATTTCATTTCATTTTTGCCAACATGTGCGTTTGTTGATGACCTAGCACTGGTTGCCATGTGCTTTTGTTGACAAAACATAACCACAAGCAGCTTAATCCCACCATGTGCCTGTGTTGACATCATGGTAGCGGCATCCTGGAACATCTTGGGATGACAATGTGTTGTTAAATCACATAAGAACCCCCACCCATAGTTTTATTATCCTATTTGGAACGGTGATGGAGCATAATCTTGTATAATTTTACCACACAATATTTCTATAATGTATGGTTCATAGTGTGACTAAAATGCATTTGATATACTTTTATATAAATACAACACACATTTTGTCTTTAATTTTTAATCAGTTGCCCAACTGTTCGCTGGTGGTGTTTTTGTTTTTTGGGTGGGGAGTGGGGGTTTGGTTTTTGTCTTTGTATTTGTCCTTGTAATTGTATTTCCTTTGTTTGGAAATGCAATAACAAAAACAACAAAATTACATTTATGCTGACATTTTGAAGTGTCCTCAATTTTGTCATTGTGAACACAATATGAAACACAGGACATGGTTGGAACTGTAGTATGCAATTGTAACTCAGCAGGACAGTGAAGACAACAAAATACAGGCTGAAAACAGAAAAATGGTGTGATTACCACCCCCAGGGGGCTAGAGACTTTCCAATTCCCTTCTGGACAATCTGAAAAGTATAATGGTGTCAGACACTTAACCTTGCTGTTTTATAGTTCCTGCACCCGAGACTTTCTAAGATACATGTTAAAATGGACACAGATACAGCAGAGAATCACCTTCTGCAGTGAATCCACTGATGAATGTGACATCACATCATTTAAACATAAGAAAATCCTGTCTCACCTGAAGTATCCAATAATGATGATGGCCACGAGCAGAGAGCTGAAGGACACAGCATAGCCAATGGTATACATGACATAGAGCCGCTCAAAGAAGTCTTGCTGTGAAAAGAAAAAAAGAAAGAAAGAAAGAATTGATATTCAGTTCCTTCTTCATAGCGAAAACAGAAGTTTCACACATGACTCACAGCTGCTGGGATAAACAAGATGGATCCAACGGCAACTAGAACACCAGGGGTCTAATTATTTTGTATTTACATTTTGACAGGGGAAAAATGAAGGAATAGCAGGTGCACTGAATATTAAAACTGTATTCTTATCTCATCGAATACAAGCTTTTCAAACTCCAACCTAGTTCAAAAATAGTTAACTAGCTCAAAATGCTGCAAGAAAACTCTAAAAATCAAATAGAAGAGTCAACAAAACACTTGTTTCAGAATTGATTTTAAAATTTTAACGATTACTTTTAAAGCATGTGTGGGCTTACTAAATCCCGTTATGAGCCTGAATGCAGCCTGAGATCCTCTGGCAGAGGTCTTTTTTTTTTTTTTTTTTTAGAATTGCTGTCTTTAATGTTATTCTTCCGTTTTACCTTTCCTTGTTTTTACTGTTTCAGTAATTCTTCTCAGGGTTTTCAGGGTTACTTGTGATTCCTCCAAAAGCAAAATGAGAGACAGAGCCTTCAGCTATCAGGCTCATCTTTTGTGTAGCCGTCTTCCAATTTTGGTTCGACTGGCAGACACATCTCCCCCTTTTAAGAATAGACTTAAGACCTTCTTCTTTTTTAATGCTTATAGTTAGGACTGGCTCAGGATTGGCTTGAACCAGCCCCTAGTAAGGCAGATCATGGCTTTGTCTGCCAGGGGACTTTTTATGATACACTGAGCTCCTCTTTCGTTCTTTCTCCATTTGCAAACATCCATGTTTCATGAATGCATTACTAACTTGGCTTTCTCTCAAGGTTGCCACTGGATCATGTGCTAATGCCATGGTTTTGCCTATTGCCTACTACTTCTACTATTATTATTCATACTTCTACTGTTGTCATACATACATGATTATTATTGTCACACACATACACTATCATATATAAATATATATATACAACATATATACACTAGTTTTATTATTCATATTTTTACTATTATTGTTCTAGTTGTTGATGGGCACCCTATGTACATGTGTAGTAATGCCCTATGAGCCAAATTAGGATTCTTGATTTTGGGCTTTTTAAATAAAATAGAATTAATTAATTAAATTGTCACTATTGATGTAGCAATTCTTATTTTATTGTATATCTGATCATTTCTCTTTTTTGTGTGTCTTTGTAACACATTATAACTTGTTTTTTAAAAGAAAAGTGCTATTATTTTTATAAGCATTCTAATCATCATCATCATCATCATCATCATCATTATTATTATGAACCCCCCTGCGTTTACAGTAAGGATCAGTAACTTATTTTCAGAGCTCTCACTATGTCAGTCTGAAGTTAATTAAAAGAAAAACAATGTGGGTTTATTTAAATTTATACAGTCTTTGTATGTATGTAGCAGTCTTAAATTTTTAATCTCCAAATGCTTACAAACTGGAGACAAGATCAGCAGTTTTAACAAAGCACCTGTTTTTCAGAAATCTAAGATATAATCTTCTCAAGCACTGCTGGGGCTCAAAGGACCCTCTGGATTTAGTTGATACCATGAACAAAAGATGGCTCGAGCCCCCTTCCTGGTAATATCTGTTCATTTTCACAGAGCAGATGGCAGATCCTGCAATAGGGTTTCTTACATAAGTGAGTTGTACAAAACAGTGAAGCTCAATCAACTTATGTGACAGCATATATACTTTTTCAAAAGCAGATAAGGGATTCATGAGCTTTTGATTTGTGAGCAAACAAAATACAGCCAACTTGAAGGAAGATTTAAAGTATTTAAAGTCAGTACTGAATATTTTTAAAGTCTTATTCAAATCGAAACATTTAACATTTTCATGTCAATGCACAATGGCTAATACCCCACCAAACACACTCTTTTTTTTATGGAAATGTGGCCTGGAGGTTATGCCCTGACATACTCATTTATGAAGCTGCACAAGCTAATGCATCTTCAACAACACAACCCTGAAAAAAAATAAAAATGCCTTGTGTCAACAACTGTCGATTTTGTCAACAGAAGCCTTGTCAGAGGGCTTTTATTTTGAAATAGAAAAAGGAAAGGTTGAGTAAAACAGACAATTATTTTATGTATTTGTATTTCTTCATGTCTGTGACAAATATTCTTTGAAACTGTAGTAAAGGGTGGTGTAGAATTAATATGATTATCAAAAGACTGTTATCACTGCCTGTTGCTGAAGACAGCGTGTGTCATACAGAAAAAGATTGGCAAGATTTAATTTCTCTAGATGTGCTGCAGCTGAGCAGCAGCCGTAAAAAAAATAACATCAGTTCCTGCCATGCAGCAGTCTTATGATGAATTCAGAAGGTGTATGTATGTGTTTCAGATGAAGATTGTGGGGGGTTATGCCACACACTGATACGTCATATACTGTATAACCTGGCGAATTTCCAGGAAAATATAAAGGCATGAAAAAATACATACTGCCCAAGCCTAATGCTTAGGACTGTAACTTTTTTTTGTCACACCATCCTATCATCTTACTGCATATTATTCAATTGGTTCTATGGTTCCACGGTTCTCTCTCTACCTGTAGAACTTTTATGCTGCAATTGTGTACACGCTCCACCTTCCCATCACTGCCTAGTCTTCGCACATTCATCAGCCCCATCAGCCATCAGTCTCAGAGTCATCAGCCACCAACATCAGTGTCTGGACTCTATGGGGGATTTATCTGCTGCAGCTTAGGTGCTGCATGATGACAAATCTCCCTCAGAAGTCCAAGCACCTTTCTGTCAAATCTTAATTATCACATCATTTGTTGATCTGTACCCCTGCAATCTGTATTAAACAACTCTTTTTATTCACTTGTCTCGCCTGATTGAGGTGTATTTTGTTTCAAGCTGCACGTTGTCTCATGGTGTTTTGTTTTTTAAGTGAAGAAAGTAAAACAATGGCTTGTTATTTGGCTGTTTATCCATGAGTATCAGAGGAGTCACACTGTCTCCTCTCAGATCCAAATTAAAAGATTTCATATCAGCTTGAGGTATCCACCTCAGACATCCCTCCATACTTCTTGGACTCTCAAATGAAGTCTCAACACTTTGTTTTTGTGACTCAAGCTGGACTCAAATTCTTGAGTCTAGCTCTGATAAGCGTTGAATTAAATAGCAATCCCCAGCAGGTGGCTGTGTTCAGGGAAAAAGCGTGAGAGTTTTTCACAAAGTCTCAACAACACACAGATCATCATGGCTCCCTGGCCAACAAAGCATTAATGAGTGTTTACTCTTCTTGACAGGCCGACTCTCTACGTGAACACTTATTTTCCACTCCTCAGCCTGTTGGTTAGAGCAGAGTCGACTTCTCAAAAAGAAATACTCTCCAACTATGATTAGTGTTCAGTATCTGAGCACCAGTTAATTTAGTGCATTGGTCAGTTACCTGCTAAGTATCAGATTAGAGGAGAAAGAGCCCAGTGATTCTCAATTGGAGCATGCAAGATACATTTTGGCTACTGGGAGATAATTACACAGGAAGTTCTGTGAGAAAAAGCATAATCCTCCTCCAAACAATTTTGCCAACTTTTCAGACATTTCCACAACATTTCAGAGAACATTTAATTTTCACTGTGCTTTCATTTCACTACATTCACTTTCATAACTTTACACATTAAGATGCTTGTATGAAAACATATGAGTTTATAAAATATGATGTTTCTTCATTTTTTAAATAATTTTGAGTTTGAAGGTGTTTTTTTCTATTTTAAATGGGTGAGTTTTGGCATATTTTTCCTTTTTTAAAATAACTTTGAGTTTGGGATGTTTTTTATTTTCAAAGTTTTTTTTTTTAAATAATTTTGATTATTTTGGGTGTGTGTTGTTTTTTTATTTTCCCCTTTGGCCTCAAAACAAATAATAACTCATACAAACAAAATGCACTGCCTGAAAAGGGACAGTCACTCTTCAAATGAACTCCTAACAAGGTATAAATATGCAGCGTGTGATGAGGAGTCAAAAGTTGAAATTGCTGCATATTTAGAGGAAATAAGCAAAAGGAGGTGGGAGCTACTGTTTCAGAGGATGGTAGTTGTTCATTTGGTAGAAAATCATGTGAAAAGATATGAATTAACTTCTGTGACACCAACCAAACTTTGCACAGTGGCCCTACGTGACAGTAAGTAGACACGGATGACTCGCATTGAATTCCAGTTATCATAAATAACCAAATCAGCTGCTGCCTCAATATTTGACATTCATACTTACTCTCCCATCCTCGTCAGTGGGCTGCAGAAAGCGTAGACACTCGGAGTAGTTGGTCCATGTTTTGTTCCAGCGGTCCACATACACCCAGGATCCATTGACATCACACTTCCTGTATGCATTTCCTTTAAACGCATACTTTTACATTATTTTGGATATTAACAACACAAACAAAAAACAGTTTGGTTGTAATTAAAGCATTTAGGTGGAGCTCATGGAATAGTCAAGTACATTTATAACAGTCTTGATATATTAAATGTATCCTCATATAACGATTCATGTTATGTAACAATTTAGCACCCTGCAAATTGATGTTACATGGGTTATGTTAAGGAAAAGAAACATGGTGATAACCTTAAAATAACTCAAGGATGGCTTAGTTTCAAATGGCTGTCATTCACCAATGCCTCATTCACCAATGTCTTCCTGAGTTTTATCTTGTTTTTAAGAAAATTCCAAGTCTGTTTCATGACGTGTTCTTTAACCCCAGAATAGTTTGCACCTGTGTTCTTAAATGATATATTCCACTGTCCTCACAAATCAACAGAGGGCACAAGACTGCAGTGCCGTGTGCACAAACATATACACAAGAAGCAGAAAACATGAGAGAAATGAGTCTGTGGAGTGGAGCCCCTGACTGTGACTCTGACTCTGATAAAAAAAAAATTAAATATTCAGAAGTGGAGGTATTTCTACAGACAGTAAGTGCCAAACAAACTGTCATATTCAGTAGCATAAGGAGTGGATATAAAATAACACAAGAGATACATTGGATGCTAAAAATGTGCGTTAATCAACCACCCAAACTAAATACCACAAACTTCATGCGTCATAGTAATACAGCTCTCAGAGCAGAGCCGAGTGCCACACCCATCCCAACTGCCAGTGATATTTTCTGGTGTGATCAGTCAGCAATTATTACCGTTACCGTTTAGATAACTGATGTGAATTACAGTGTTAGTGCTGTGTATATTTTAAAAGAACAAAAACATTTTTTTAATGATTGAAAGAATGAATAAAATATTGCAAATTCTTAAAAATATTATTGTAACATAAATCCTATAATATTATACAACTGTAGAACTGAAGACAACAACAATCCATTGTTCTGCACAGACATGTCAGCACAAACTGTTAGAGTGCTGCTTCCTGTGTGTGAATTCCATTTTTAGAATAAATTCCAAATGAAAAAACATGGTAAATGTCAAAATCTTGCTAAAAAGAAATTTCATCTTAAGTATGGTTGGTGAACGAGACTCCCTGAGTGAAAAGCCTGATAGAAGGTCCTTTGTTTTCTGACCCATCCACCACTTTGACCAGCCTCCTTATGCAGACAACTTCTTTCTTTACTCCCACCAGCACATTGGTCACATGATCACAGCCTTATCAATTACGTGGGTTATATATAAATTGTGGTGCATTGCTTTTTAGCAGGTGTACATGCAAACAGTGCATGGGAACAGCCTGAGGACCTCCTCTACTACAAGGGTAAATCTACACAGGTGTATTTAAATATTTTGGCTAGTTACACCACTTGTCGAGGTTTTGTTGGCATCTACAGACAGTGCTTGATTAATATCTCCCTGATTGCGCTGATAGCTTTGTTGGCATCTGTTCAGTAGGGTACATTTTGACATGCCAGACTAAGACAAAGCAGTAAACACAGGAAATTAAAGATGGCCCAATTCCATTTAGCTGCTTTAGTTTCAGTGTTGCGTATGCTGGATCACTGTCATATTGTCATGACTTACTGGGACACAAAAATAGAATGAAGCCATTGCTAATGTTACGAGAAAAAACTGTGCTTTTTCTATTACATGGTCTGCTGTGAAAACGCCTATTAGTGCACAAAGTCCAGTGACCAAACATACTTCTTATAATAGCTGCATCCATCTTCACCTCAAGCAGAGGTCTCATTAACCAGAATAACTGGTAACAGCCAGGAAAGAGTTTAAGACCTTGAGGGGAAAAATTCTTTCTAATATGAAGTAGAAAGGCAAAAAACAATACTATTTATAGTCTAAATAAATAAATCTAACTTTTTATTCTTAAAGTTTTAAGTGTTGACAATGGTACATCTGCAAAATAATGAGATAAACTGTTAACCTTTGTGATTGAAGTCGTAGATGTAAGACGGACAGGGAACCTTGGTAACCAGCCCAGGGGATCCATGGGGCCAACATATAAGACCATCCCAGTCTGGAGGGCACACTTCATCTACAGCGAGAAAAATTCAGACAAAGTCAACATACACATTATGTCAGTCCTTTTTTAACACTTTTTTTTCTTTTGCTGAAGACACATATTGACATTTTTTTGATCTATAGCCTGCTCACGGTGTATAGAGGCAATGAGTATTCACCCCTATATTAAAACACTAGTTAAACACCTCTGCATACACTAAATCTTGGTTTAGGCTTATTTTTCCCATGAAGGCACATGTGGTCTTGCAAACAAGTTATTCACGAAACCAGTTGATGTCAATGGATTTTACTCTGTAGCATGAATACAAAATCAAAAAACACTTGTTCTTGTGGGTAAGAGCCACTTAAGGACATAAAAATGGACGCCCCAAAAATAAATGAGCACCTCTTGCTGATTCATCTCCTCCCTTTTTCACAAATGACCATACTTATATATGGAAAACTTCAAAAGCAATGCTCTTTCTATTCAGTAAACACACAAAATTCACACTTTACCGCTGAGCATTCTTTCAGTATAATAAATGTGAATCAGTTGGAGCTGCTACATTTGAAAGTATTATTTGGTCAGCATCTGGCTGCCACAGCTACTTTTTCATGCTACATCGTAAAGGTTTAAAATTAAAAACAGTTAAGTTGAAAACAGTTTCATCATACATGGGACTATATCACACTTTTTTAGTTGACCATCTCCTCAACCCCTCTCCCCAGGAGTGACTGACCAGTGATAGCTTAGCAGTCTCAACAAGGGAGGGAAAGCCCATCATGCTTTGGATTTAAGCAGTGTGCAAATACTACTAACTAATACAAGAGAACAGCAGGGCAGTGTTTGTAGTGCATTTACCAAAAAGCTGAGCACAGTCTGGGGAAATACGGAAATGCTATATTTGAACGTTGGATTTGCTTGGGGCCAAAAATGTTTTTGAATGAATGTTTTAAAAAAGAGCATAATTTTACGGATCTGTTAGCACAACAGAGTTACTGGTTTTCCTGTCTGCTGCGAGGCTTAACAAACATTAACTGCCATCAACATTTATTTGTTTGCCGAGCTTAAGTGGACCAAGAAAAGATTAATGCTAGTAGCATCAAAGTTTTGTTGTTGCTTGCCAGAGCTCCCGGCAGGATATGAGTGACAGTTTATGCAACCAATGGAGGAGCAGAACCAAAAAAGAATGCCCAGAACATCTGTCAAACTACCATAATGACCAAACTCACAAAAGAAAGAACTGTGAATCATAAACCAAAAATAAGAAATGCAAACGCAGGCAATTCACACTGAAGCTGTGAGGTTCAAATGAAATGTCTTTGTGTTTGACACTGTAGCTCTTTGTCATATCATGGCATAATGGTAACTTGGGGGTTATAGCTTTTGTTTGTTGATTGGCATTATCCCTTTTTTTCAGTTTTTATCAATTTTATAAAATGAACCCCATATTTGCATCCCTGTGAGATACATAAGTCTGTGAGGTACATAAGTCAGAGAAAAACAAAAATCGAGCACTGAGGTTTCAAATTGGAAAAATAATTAATTAAGTAGGACTCAATATTTTGTGGGGTTACAGACTTAATTAAAAGAAATCCCACAAGCACATCCTGGATGCTATCAGAGGCTAACATTTTCTAAATTTACACTCCAGAAACCCCAGCCAATATGATAATGTGCGTTTGCCAACACATCAGCTGATCCTCATAAAAGCCTTTTCTCTTGTAAAATTAAAATTGCAAACATAGTTTGAGAATATAAAAAAGCAGCAGAGTGTTTTCAATCAGTTCATAGCTAGCGAGCACTAATGAAATCTGACAGTAAATAGTGAGTCCAAGATTATAAATGGGAAGTTTGCCTTAGTGTACTAATGTTTAAAATCCATTTACAATTGTTTGAAAAGACATTTTTATTGTAAATTCTTTTGTAAATTTGCTACGGAACTGCACAGAGGCCATGCTAGCTTAAGCTTGCAGGCATAGTAGCAATATTAGGCTACATGGGGGCAGTGTTGAGTAAACAGTCAATTGTTTACATAGCCTATATCTTCTGTCCATAAATTTACTGTATATATGTGACGAAACAGACACAACACATAAAAGCTTTTAATTTTACAAAAATTCCCCTGCCATTTTAAAAGTTGAAATTAATGAAGAAACTTCAGATTACTCCAAACATGGACAACTATGAAGCATTTTGTAAAAATGTAACTTTCTGTGCACATATGTTACCCGGGTCAGTGTTGGAGAGGTTCTGGTAGCACTGCAGTTTGATTTCATAAAGGATGTATATCTGCTCCTGTGCAGACAGAGGACCATCATACCCCATCTGTAGAGCACAAAAAAACAAGATCAGATCAGTAACCCTGTGTATCTATATCTGTTTGTGTATCATCAATTGCCTTGGCTTTTCTAAAATGAGCAATTACTCTGAGTAATGGGACAGTAAGTCAGTTATTCCTCCGCACTGGCAACAGCCTAGGCTCGAGGCATTTCGGTCTGGCACATTCTTTTGACTGTAATATTCCACGAACGCTTCGTGGACACTTTTTTTTTTTATTTGACCAATGACTTGGATTTAACAATGAGCTGATTATATTTGCTGGATAAATGACAAAGGCCAAGTGTCACAGTGACCTCGTCAATCTCATTCTTGTGAAAGTGATATCTCAAGAACACCTTGAGGGAATTCTTTCAATTTGGCACAAATGTTGAAACTGGATGAAACCGGTTCAATTTTGGTGGTCAAAGATCAAGGTCACTGTGACCATGAATCCATCTCATTTTCATGAACACAGTATCTTAACTCAGTGCCATTGACTACATCAATTCAATATCGGCATAATATACCCCCCACCCCCACGCTCTTGACTGAGTGTCCCGCAGGGTCCGAAGCGTTTACTTTGAATGAGTGTTCAAAGCAGGCCCAATTGCCCGAATACTGCAGGTAGGAATAATGGAATAGGATTCTCTTTTGTGGGTTTTCTCTCTCTGAACTGGGGCCGTGATTTGTTGCATTGTGCTGTACTTTGTGTATTTACACATTAACACACATTTGTAATACAATTTTCAGATGTCTTTTATATCATTGAAGGCAGAATTATAACATTCAAATCACTGTTTTGCTTGACAGACTCCCTTTCACAAAAATGCATTTTTCTCAGCTTTCTAGAAAAAAGTGGTATTTTGGATGAAACTAGCCTCTATTCAACTTCAGATAAATCAAGAATGGAACAAGGTGCAAACAAACGTTTTTTCCATGACAAAAAGGAGAGTTTCTTCTTTCATTTAAGCTGTTCGGTGTTTTCAGAGTCTTTGTACAAAATATTCTGTGGGTCTTGAAAGATGACACAAAATGGCCAGAAAAGCTGGCACAAGCCATATAATAGGGCTGGCACTCAGTGAGTTAAGATGGCCTTGAAGGAGTTTCCTTAAATTTGGCACAAACTTCCACTTGGACTCAAGAATGGACTGATTAGAATCTGGTGCTCAAAGCTCAAAGGTCAGGGTCACAGTGACCTCACAAAAGATGTTTTTGGCCATAACTCAAGAATCTTAAGTCTTCTGAGCTGTCAGAAGGGACATGTATATGAAGCATCCATGTTTTCGTAAACACTGATGTGAACTGTAACTGCAACTTGACTGGTGCACGAACACATACAACCGCATGGCAGGATATCTTGTCTGGGTTTTTTTTTCAATCACTCTTTCAGTGATTTCGTTTATTCTTTTCTTGTTGTTGCTGTTTCCAGACCTTTTACTCCCTGTTAGTTTCCTATTTTTGCACTAATATTCTGGACACTGTGTTGTACTTTACTCAGACCCATTCTGATGTGTGACTTACCTTACATCAAACACATGAGTCACTCTTGTGGCCACAAATGAAGAGAGTGCATAAGCCACCCTGTAATGTCAGCTCAATTAACAGATGTAATGTAAATAGACATTGCCTCAAAGTTTCATATTTGTCTGCAGAGACAGTAATTATTTCAGACATTGACATTGTACATGCTCTGAAAATCTGAATTAAGACATCATTATGGATTCATGCTCTCTCATGACCTGTCATTCTGTCGAGGAGAATTACATTTTATTTATAGCACCATGTCAAGTTTACTGAACTGTAAAATCAGATTACTGACAGACCGTTAAGCATAAACAAGTCAGGCATACTGACTGTCCTTTACAGACTATGTCCCAGTATTAAGATGTGTATGCTTAAAATTGGCATTTCATTTGTCACAGTGGAAGAGGATGTTTTCTGATGTTACTGCCATTTCCCTGGAGTGTTTATTATAATAAATGATGTCAATAATGTCTCCCTATTTCGTGGAAACTGGAACTGTTGTAGCAGCAAAGCTTGTGCAAAAACTAGATTTATCCCTGAATATCTTAAAGATATTGAAGATGGTGCTTATATATAGTTACTCCTGGTTAAACACTAAAAAGGTCAACAATACAGTATGTGTTTCAAGCTTAAACCTTAACCACACATGAGGCACATGCACACACCGGTCTCTGGAGTCAGAGCTGTGTGCTTTGAACGCCCACCATCCACCCCAAACCTCTCCCTGTAGCTCCTGTGCAGCATGTCATGGCAAATCAACTGGGAAAAGTGTTACTGGTGAACATATTCCAGGCAGAATCTGTACATTTGCTCCAAAACATAAAGGGATACAGAGTCAGGAGTGAAGATTTAATTACTGAGATGAAGGGAAAGCTTTTGTTTCTTTAATTTGGTGTGTAGTCAGATAACAATGGTACTCGGGCGTTTTTTGGAACTCACATATAAAGTACTCGGGGAATAAAAATAATCCAATGTAAAAATATGAATGTAAATTGCCAAAAAAAAAAGGCAAGTGGAATTTGGAATTCATATATTGAATATCAAGAATTTAATGATCCCATTAAAAATACATTTAAAATTGTAAGGGAAAAAAAGCCACATTGGTTCCATCCTTCACCAACCAAAGGTCTCTGAGTATAGCAAACACTGTCTGAGTGTAGCAAACACTGCCACTCTTACACCCCCCTCCTCACAGACAATGTGTTGACAAGCTAAGGGGATGCAGAGCCGGTGTAGACATTGTTAGAGGCCAAAGAACGATGTCAACTGACAAGGTACAGTTATATTACTGGATTTTGTGCAAACTCTGACTCTGACGCAAGACTCTGCTATTGTACACACATTGTACATCTGATTGTTTGCAAACTGTTTACATGTATAGATTAGGTGTGCATTCAAGTAAACTGTTGATGTCAATAGGCCGTAGCTTAATGGCTACATTGGACAGGGTAATTTATTACATGCTAGTTGATACAGGTCTGGGTCCAAACTTAAAAGGCTTATTTGAAGATTGACAAGGACAGAGACTATTTTTGGTATAAACTGGAATTATTTATTTATTTGCATGCAAGACTGAGACATAACTTGAAGTAATGCCGTAAAGCCATACACACTTCTCGCGAGAAAACAAGGTTACATAGTGCTGAAAGCAGGCAACCAGGGCGCTCTGTGGAAATAGGATAGGGACACCATTATCCTTGTTAAAAGTTAGTGTACTATGAGATCGATTTAATGTTACATAGGTTAGATGCAGCACTGTAGGAATGTCTTCGAGCTGCTCTCCACTCAGTTCAACGTCTGCCTAGTTAGCACAAGCTGTCACACCTGACACTGAGCCTTTTAATGGTCCTGCACCAACACTGAAACAGCTCAACTCTGTAAACACGTTAATAACTGCCAGGTGAGATTAGCCAAGTGATGCTAACAGTTGGCGCTGTCAGTGTGTGTTGGTGTGTGTGGGTGGGCAAACTCCAACCACATATTCCCCAGTGCATCATGCTGCTCATAATAAACAAAGAGAGAGAGATAAAGAGCTAGGCAAGGAAGACATGGAAACAATACTTTAAACACATCTGTACAATAAAATATTTTATCCATTTTAAATAGTAAATATACATATACTGCGTGTGTGTATATATACACACACACACACACACACATATATATTCATATATACATAAACATAGTCATGTTTACATGGGGGGGCAGCAGAGAGTACTCTGTAGGTTAAATGAATGCTGACTTCCAAACTCATATTGATGTTGTTGGTTTGCATGACTTAACTGAAGTGTGTATTTAAGGGATTCAGCATGAGCTGAGAGCTTCAATATCAGACAGAACATGCTGTCATTGCAGGACCTGCTTTCACAAACACTGCTTTGTAGAAATGAAATGTGCATGGATCCGATCATGGAAAAAATGTCCCGATGGATCCAGGAAGTGATGCCTCTCTTTATGATTCAGCTATATCCCCTTCATCACAGTGTACCCTTAAACCTTTTTTTACATGACTTTTAAATGAATTTCTTATTAAAATAATATCCTTACTCACTGTGTTTGAGTCAATTTTCCTGTGAAAATTAAATAACCATTAGTGATTCTATAGCTCTGCTGTTTAACTCTGTAACTTACTTATTGTTAATAAGAGCCCTTCAAATATTTAAAGAAAAAAAGAAGAAGAAGAAGAAGAAGAGCATGGTGTTATTACATTACACTGAGGAGCAGCTGCTGAGTTAAGCATGCGGCACCTGGTAAAATTTGGTATAACGGTCTGATCCAGTGTTTGGCTTAGTATAAAACCAGTTCCAAATTTTCACACCAGCTCAACTCTGCCCACCTCTTCCCAACATCGACATAAATTAGTTGATCTGGCTTTCTAAATAACTCTAAAAGACAATGTTGATGCTGACAAGCTGCCTCAGTTTATCAGAGATAACAAGGGGGCCCACTGACTTAACTGTTCACATAACATCATGTCCTAATTTGATGCGAGTTTCAAACTATCACACCATATTGCATTATATCACACTCTGCATTCGTTTGATAGAACTCAGCTACCACCACACATAGATTCTAATTCTTTGTGAAACACTAATATTATATAGAACGGTGTTGTGTGCAAGACATTTATACATTTCTGTAAAAATGGCAGCCATGTTCACAACTGACTGCATAATGCCCACAGTATGTGTTAATGAGTGAACTCACACATACTTTTCAGGTAGCGTTTGATGTGTTGCTCCATTCTGGAAAATGTTTCCCAAAGATTAGTTAACTTTAAGGATGAATCTTCTGGAAATGCATATGTAAAACCAGGGACAATTATGATTCATGGAGAGTAAGTTAAGAGTCAAACTCTATATGTTCACACTAATTGGCCTTTATTACTATTTAAGACACCCTGACGACCCCATTTGAAGCATTGAATTCTGCATTAAAATGATATTGTTATGCCATACGCACATTTCTTTTCCCTATTGAGAATTCAAGGATCTGCTCATATGCAGATATTGAGATACCTGTAGGCAAAACCACCGGTATCATTCCACTGAAGTAGCATTGGTGCGCGTTTATGTCTGTACATTCAGATATGAGCCAAGAGTTTGTCAATGTTTAGCGGCAAACTCTTTTTCATCATATCATCAAGAAAACGAAATCAAAGATGCATGTATAGTGTCTGTCAGTCAGAAAGGAGACAGTTCCTATCTGTCCAAATTCAATGGCCAGCCAAAAGCAATGACATTCAGTAGTAGCACTTCTGCTCTAAAGGAATTACTTGAATGCAAAAAGACACACAGGCACAAAGCAGCTGTTGCTACTGTGGTCCAACAATGAACAGCTGTTATAGTTCAGAGGCTGCTGAATCAATTTATTTAAAAAACCCTACAAAACCTTGGCATTTCTGTCTCAGCACAAGGCTTCTGGTGTAGAGAGAAGCTTTCAGCTCTGGTGTGTAATCTAAAGCTACATAATCAGTCACTTCTCTGCCTTGTTTCTCCACACTGCATCTTTTTCATTCCTTGGTAGCCCTGGTGCTGAGGGTGCTGTCCATGGTGCTAATTACGCAGAAAAAACTCCTGCTCTCAGTTCAAAGTGGTGACAAAACAACACCCTTTTTTCATGTTACACTCCCTTCTGAACAACCAACAGCATCTTACACAGGTCAGTGACTAATAACCAAGCAAGTTTGGTGACTAACTTCAGATATTTCCTCAACCATAGCTTATGGTACAGTCTTCAGAGGCCTTCACCTTTTTGCAGCAGCTCGTCACTACCAACATTCAAAATGAATCAAACAGAAATCTAACTACGTAAAAATAAAAAGGAGTTTGAACACGAAGAGGAGCAGTTACGTAAGCGCATGAAATAATTAAGTTTTCATTTCAGTGACACTACAGAATATAGTGTCACCAGTGCAAATCTGAAAAAGGTTAAAAAAAAAATTTAAAAAAAAGGCAAAAACATCCACAGGCAACATGTGGTAGGCCGCTTAAACAGCTCTGACACAATAAGCATGTGAAAAAGGCATCGGGGTTGTCAGTGACTATAAGAGTAAGCCTGAGGATGAACAGGTTGTCCCAATGAGCGCACACAATGCAACAACACGTTCTCACTCCAAACTCATCAAATGCAGCAGCTTAGTGGCCCTATGCAGGGTTTCCCACACATTCATTTATTTGTGGCAGCATGCCATGCTCAAAACATCTTCCACCACATATCGATTTTAAATTTTTGCAGCTGGACCTTTCATTAGGAACGTTGTTGTTATTGAGAGCATCACAATCTCAGCGCACAGAGGCATAGCCAAAGCAGCAGACAGCCAGGCACAATAGAGGTCTCAATCTCAACCCGAGCCCGACAGGTCCCGATGGGTCCCAAGAGGTCCCAAAAAGTTTGAAGTGTTGGGCCAGATTAGGGCCATGAATGCTTACTAATTGATCAGGTTGGGTAGGGCTTGGGCTGTGGGGAAAAAAACATATTTTCTTTAAAACATAAATTAATAAAAAATATTAAAAAGTGAGCACTCTGTGCTTGATTTATTTAGTTAGTGTTTATTTAAAATGTCAATCCAACATATATAATCAACATATATAGATACTATATATTCAATGACTGATTGATATTAAGCGTCTGAGCTGCATTTCAGCTGCAGCACATCTAGAGAAACGGTGGCTCACTGTTTTTTACATGTGATGCTCGCATTTGTTGACTCTGTACCACTTTATACTGTAGTTTAAAGTCTTTCTCTGTCACAGAGATGAGCAAATACAAGGATGTTTGTTTTACCTCAACTTCCTTGCTTCCCTTTCAAAAAAAAGCCCTCTGACTGTGGCTGTGGACAGAATTCCATCAGTTGCTGATACAATGCATTTTATTTTGAAACATTTACAGGACGGGGTATTCAGCTGTGCAGGAGATTGCAGGACTTCATAAATGAGTGCAATATGTTCTTATGAATATGAAAATACAGCACTAATATCAGCAGGCAACGATATGCCTTTAGGCCCAGTTAAGGCTGGTCTATTTTGATGCAGAAAGAATGGACTAGTTATAAATATTTCTGTTAGAGAAAAGGTATACTTTTATTCAAATTGCATCAATTTTACTGTAAGATGTTTTGTTGGACTGCTAGATTTGAGGCTTGTTACTTTAAAAAGGAGTAACTGTTTTGTTACTCCCCCTAAAAGTGATTTGAATTTTACATTGTTTGATTTATTTTGCTGTTGGATTGCTAAATGTAGATTGCACTACATTCCTTTTATTTGAGTGGACCAAGCTCTTGCATTCATTTTATTTTAGAGAGACTTTATATCAGACTGTAAAACACAGATTACCAGTTAGGACTGGACTATTTTTTGTTGGAGAATAATGCCCTGCAGTGTATGACAAGATTTAAAATGTTATTTTCATTAATTCGTTGTTATATTAATCGAGTAATAAAAAAATAATAGTTAGATCAATAAAAACAATAATCAATAGATTAATCGAAAAAATAATCAATAGATTAATCAATGGAGGGATCGTTGACAGAAATAAGGTTGAGAACTTCACATATAGACACCATCAAATGCTGTGAAGCATGTAATAGGGTCAGAGTGTGCACAACTAGTAGATGACAGTTAGTTACACAACTCAGATCAAATCAGGAATTAACAGCTCCTGAAAAGCTTATTATAAGACTGTGTGCAGTGCCGGTGTTGCATTGATTTTGTGGCAAAATAGATCATAGAGAAAAGAGAAAGAGAAATGTTGAGCAGATATCAACAGGTCAGACGGTTACAGAGCTGCAGATAAACTCATCTCAATAGTGTAAAGGCTGGCAGAACATACTGACTGAAGCATAAAATACAGCTCTGTAGCTTTTGTATATGGAGAGTAAATACCTCAGCAACACAAACATTAAGAAAGATACTAATTGGGTGGAGAACGCAATTTAATTCATACAAAAATAGGTGCTCTGTATAGCTTGGCTGTTGTGTCTGTATACATGGAGGTAAACTGAGTCCCATTATGTTCACATGCAGCTTTTCTGCTGACGATTCCTCAAGAATTACATTGGGCTTAGGGACTGTACTTTATTCATCAGAGAAGAGGGGTGGCTGGGGTGTGACTTCAGGGTTTTTTAAATATCATGATCCCCACAGGAAGTATGTTTTCTTGAGCCTCCATGAGTGACTGGGGGGGAATTCATTACCCTCCCTCCACCATAAATAACCATATTTGACCATTTAAAAAAATGTTTTTCAAACCAAATTGCAGGTTTTGTGGTTCTCAGTATTTTACCCTTTAAAACCTAAAGCAACATCACTTTTCTTGTGCTGCTTTCAGACCCCTTTTACGGATATTTAAACCTTTGGACACTGAGCCAAAGGGTGTGAATTCTCTCTGAAAAATTGGGGAAAAGGTTATGAGCAACTTCCACCAACTGCAAGAAATTAGTAGATTTAGAAATTTATTTTTTTTTAAATCTAGAGAAAAATGTCTAAGGAAAAAAAGAAGAAAGCGAGGGAAAACTATATCATTAATTATTTTAAATTTCGTGTTTGAAATTATGTTACAAAATTATGAAATTATTACAGTTTTTAAGTACTATTTCAAACGTCATTTTATTTGATATTTTTTATTTTGTTTTATTTTTTGTTTTTCCTAATTTTCAGGTGATCTCTTCTTCCACTGCTCATGACCTTCTTACCATGTTTTTGAAAGAAATCAAGTCAATTTACTCAGGTTTCAAAGGATTAAAATAAATAGAAAATATGAGCATTTAGAGTTGAATTTCCCTCCCGTACGCCAAATTGAAAAACATAACTCCACCCCATAGCTCACAAAATTATTTGAAGTCCTCCCCAGTTTTGTACCCCTTCCACCCCCATCGTCCAATAAATAACGAACGTTCCCTAATATGTTTTATCGCGCAATGCTGAAGAGGAGACTGCCGTTAGGCAAACATGATTTCAATAGCAGTAGTGTCGTGTTGCTGTGCAAAAAAGTGGATACATAAATACCTGTGCGTCAACCGAAGTCCAGCGAAAGAAAAAGTTTGAGACTAATATCCACACGAACAAGTTCATAGTTCGTCAGTCTGCATTGATCTCCAGCAGCGCAACAATATATCAACTATACTTTCATGTGAAATCAAGCAGGCTTTACGCGCGAGACAAACATCCACTCTGCTGTCGGCGCATCATTGAGAAAAAGAGCTTCACATGATAAGAAAGTTTCATTCCAAGTTGTGGTCCAAAGCTGAGCTGCCCAGCTCAGTGAGGAGGATGATACAGTAGACCTCATCACATCACGGAGTCCACGATGTTTTCCCACTCGGGTCCTCCTCTCGTACACTCAGGGAGCTTCCCAAAGATGAGCACCGTGGCATCGCAGCTCCCGCGGAGGAAGAGACCCGGGCGCACGCTGGCAACGGAGATATCAGTGTGGGATGTGGCGCGAGTTTGCCCTTGGCGCGAGAAGAGAAAAAGTGAGCCTCGTGTCATAAGTGTCATGATGAAAACCCCTATCTGTCATCAGAGCCCTCAGTGTGCGCACTCTCCAACAAATAGTTGGACGGTGCGTAAATGCCGCCTCTGCCTTGTACTAGTCAGCACCACGTGACTTGTGTTGAAGCTATCCCCCTAGCATTAATTCATGGCACGCGTTACTTGTATAGGGGACGGGGATGGCAGCAGTGTCTTTGACGCACAGAAATCATTTACTGCACAGTGTTTTTTATTACGTTTTTATTCATCTCTCTCCTTTTTAATTAACTGAGCAGCTATACTGGAGAAAAATGTGAATGCAACACTTTTGTTTTTGCTCCCATTTTTCACAGGTTTAACTGTAAGACCTAGGATTTTTTAATGCACTCGTTAGATATATTTATCACACATTTTGGTCTCAGATTTGTTAAACTCTGTGTTAGGGAGCATTTTTTCAAGATAATCCCTCTACCTGACAGGTGTGGCACATCAAGATTCTGAACCTGTTATTACCTGCTCCCCTTTTTCAAGTCTCTGCTTGAAAATATTTAAATATAGAGTATATCTCAGCAACTGTAAGGCTTATGTGAATAATCAAACTCTTAAAATACACATAACAAATGGGAGATGAGCTTGAGAGCTGCATCAATATAGATGTAACTGGACCTGATTAAATCAAGGAAAAAGAAATAATAAATAGAAGTTTTTGTCCTCGCTTAAAAAACATCACAATTTTAGAGAGAAAATGCCTTTAAAATAATGAAGCATATGCCCAAAAGCTCTAGGAAACCGTATAACAACATCTGACTGTCACTTGTGCAGATATAGATGCTTATAAAATGAAGCAGGACATAATGGGACAATGCTGAGTAAAGAAATTCTGAGGCAAGATCTTGAAATTGAAATAGCCATTTAAATCCATTTAAACCCAAAGATGACTGGTCTGGTTGGCATTTTATTTATTCATTTTTTTATTTAAATATTCATATTTAAACACAAATAAAACATTTGCTAAAGTCATTTAAACAATGTTTTATGTTGGAGTTTGTTACATTCCAAATTCTAAATATTTACAGGAATATTTTAATTTTTTTGCATATGCATATCGATTCCATATATCGGTTATCTGTCCCATTAACAACTAATAATCCACATCTGTATTGACCCTGAAAAACAAATATCGACCCCTATTTTAAATGCCTTTCCTGCTTCTCTAAAGCCCCCGCTGCCAAGAGCCATAGTTGAAAGCTTAAAACAGCATCATTACTTCACATGTGCGCCTTGGGATGATCACAATAAAAGGTCACTCTAAAATGAGCAGTTTTCTCAAACAACAAAATGTTTCAGATGTCGCATGTTATTAGGGAGCTTGCCAATGACATGCTGACTGCAGGAATATCTACCAGAGCTGTTGCCTGTGAACTGAATGTTAATTTTGCCAAAATAAGTTGACTCTAGTGTTGTTTCTGTGAATTAGGCAGTACATCCAACCAGTCTCACAACCACAAACGACATGTAGCCATACCAACTCTGGACCTCTACATCCAGCATTTTCACCTACAAGATCATGCAACAGTTGGTTTGCACAACTTAAGAATTTCTGCACGAACCATCAGAATCGGTCTCAGGGATGATCCTGTGTGCTTATTTTCCTCACTAGGGTCTTGACCTGACATCAGTTTGTCATTGTCACTAACTTGTGCTATTGTAAGGTTGGTTGTATGTACTACCAAATTCAGGGAAACAACATTGGAATGAATGAACATCCAGTGCAAGGGCAACAGCTCTAATGGACATTCCTGCATCAGCATGACAAAGGTACACCACCTCAAGACTTATGACATCTGTGGCATTGTGTCGTGTGATCAATCTGCACATTTTAGAGTGGCCTTTTATTGTGACCCTCCCAAGGGCCACCAGTGTAATAATCATGCTGTGAAATAAGGACCTTGGTATGCCACACTGGTCAGGTGGATGGATTATCATAGAAAAGAAAAGGATCTTCAATTTAAACCTGTGGAAAATGAGAGCAAAAACAAATATGGTGCATTTCAGGGAGTTTTCACAACAGAGCTGTTTGGTCCGCTTTAAACGGACCAGAGTTCGTTTCCTCGGATAGTCCACTTTGCTTGTGCAGGTGTGAAAGCTCATCCAAACTCTGGTGCGGTCCAAACAAGCAAACTGGTCCACCCGAAAACATGGGTCTCGGTTCGCCTGCAAGTGAATGCTGTTGCAGTTCGCTTACAGTGGGAAATGCAAACGGACTATCCAGTGAACCAAAGAGAGGAAGAGAACCAAAGAGAGGAAGTGTCATAGAGCACAGTGCATTTTGGGTAGAAAAAGAATAAATAAAACCAACAGTGCTAATCCAAAAAAGCAGAGGTAAACAAAGAAAAAGTTGGAAAAGCAAGTCCGGCTTGTGTTGAACAAGTCAGCTGATGGGGATGGATTTCCATTTTCAGTCCTGGCCAATCAGTGAGCCAGGTTTTCTTCTTCCTCACGCTTCCGTTCTTCCTGGTCAGTGCTCGTTTCAGGCAATACCGCCCCAGCTGTTGTAACTGCGTGATGTTGTCCAGGCGGTTTGGTCCATTTTCAAAGGTGCAGTGTGAAAGTGAACCAAACCAAAATGAAGGATATTACATTTTTTTGGTGTGAAAGCGCCTCAAGTTTTTGTTCAGTATATCTTGATTCAGTGTTTTTGGAGCCCATGCTGTTGAAGGAGCTGTCCATGGTGCTGACAAGGCAGTTGGTTTGCATTACATTCGAGCTTTAATCAGGTTGTGATTTAAAAAGGCATGAGAGTGGATAGTCCCTCACAAACTCCCATTCGTTATGTGTATTTTTATCAAGAATAATTCTTTGTGGGAAAAAAAAAGTCAAACTCCATGCTGGGAAGCAAGCTGGCAGGACTTACTGTGCTCTGCTTAAATCAGCTTCTCTCTCATCTCAGGCACTCAGAAGTGAAGTAGCACAGCAGCAAAAAGTCATTTCTATTTAAAAGGCCTGTAACTGTTGATAGATCAGATTGAGCATGTATGTCTAATTATTTTTGCCTAAACTCTAGCACAGTGCACATGTGGGCTGAACCTGTCTAATGATTCAGCAATGAGCTAATGCACTGAGCCCATACACCATGGACTCACACTGTGCAGCATCCTGTTAAAGTGCTAACTGTTGATGGAATGCAGCTGTCAAACTGACAATTTTTGGGCCGCCATTTAACTAGCACGTAATGGGTATAATAAAAAACACTTTACAACCTTATTTTAGCAGTGTAACAATAGAGAGGAGAAAGAAACAGCGGGCAAAAGAGAAAAAAAACATGCCTTTTACGAGTCAAAACCTTTTTGAATTCATTTTTTGTAGGAGTAGAAAGAGATCCAGAGAGTATGCATTCTCTTTCATAAAAAAAAAAAAAAAAAAAAAAATGGTTTGAATAGGCTCTTATTATTGTGTGATTTCACACCCAATCATTTATTTTTCCTCTGCTCAATTAGTGGGAAAAGGTCATCCACAGGTACTTTTTAGCATCTTGCAAAGGCCAACTCACAGCGCGGGAGTGGTTTTCAGAGTGGGCTCCATCCATCCACCCTGATGACACGAGAAGTGTTGAGAAACCAGATGTAACCCCCTGTTGAGGAAACTTACAGCCTCTCCAAAGCTCATTGAGCTCAGACTTAACTGTACATCTCCTGCAACTGCTTGCTCTCACCAGAGAATTACGCATATCTCTTGAAGCATGTGCTACATGAAAAATGGCTCTTTGGACATCTAAAGCTGTCAGTGGCATATTGTAATACTGGAGGCATAAAAGATTCAAGCAGTGACCCAGTGTGTGACCCAATTATATAAGATGTAATGTGATTTTTAATGCTGAGTATTTCATCAATCATGTTCAGTGCATGTAAAGCTCACATGGTTGTGTAAACTAATTGTGCAGTAATGTTTGGTCGTACAAAGGGGCTGTGAGCTTTTTTCTTTTATTTCAGTAATAGGTGTCATTTTGCTCCCACACTAATTCTTACTAATGTAACTCCTGTAGAGGCCATCAACAGTGTCTCAGTCTGGTCAACAGGAGTTCAGCAGGAAAAATAAGTAACAGGCAGCCTAGCTCCTCTAACATTATTCAAGGTGGCATGGGCAAATTCACTCCATGTAAGGTTGTCATAAATGTTGAAATTACCCATAGAAACCAAAAAATCTTTTTGAACCAGAGTATAGATATTGTTATATCTGCTGTCAGCATGGTGGTTTATGGGGATTTACTCTGTTTTGGAGCCAGCCTCCAGTGGCCTTTGAGGAACTACAGTTTTTGGCACTTCGGCATTGACTTCATTTTTCAGCCTCAGAGGTTGCCACTTGGTTTCATCGTGTCTTAATCTTGTGATCAAAAATTGTCTAAAGCTAAATGCTGAGATTGTTTTTACAACTTCTGATCAACCTATATTTTTGGGAGGTTTAAAAATAACAACTTTGGGTATATCTTACCCATTTCCACTAAGACCCACTAACCCCCAGTTTAATTCTCGTCCGACTCTATCATTTTATTGTTTGAGCAGATACAAACACAGATTAAAAATATCGTGTACTCGCTTATACCTAAAAAAATATATAATATGATATGGGGGTAGGGGGTTGGGTGGCATTAGGGGAAATGTGTTAGATCCAGCTCTGCTAGTATCACCGGTAAGAAAAGCTACTGGTGTGGTGGTATGGATTTTGTGTGCTTTTTCATACTTTTCCTGGATTTTTTGCTGTTTACTGCTGCTTTGTTTCAGTGTGCCTTCAGAGGCTGGATGTGGCTTCCTGGTTCTGGAGCTCAGCATGCACACCTGTTACTCATTGCATGCTCATCAACTGCAGCTTAAAACCCTGCTCTCCCTCTTCCATGCTGCCAGATTGTTTCTGCTCTTCACAGTGGTACTGTTGGCTCATCTGCAGTGTTTTTGTTTCATGACAATTGGCTGTCATTCTCCATTTTAAGTGCCTCTCTCCTCTGAACTCCAGTGCCTAAGCCACACGCTGCCTAGCTTGTGGTTGTGCCATGAGATACAGCTCCTTCAGAGCCTAAGCCACACTGCTTCCTTGCTTCAGCCTACAAACACCAGAGCCATAAGCCACACTGTTTCCAAGCCACAGGCACACTTCAACTACTTCAACTCCAGCCTCTCACCACCAGTCTCACCTCAGTCTGCTTTTCACCTCAGTGTCCTCCATATTCTAGGTGGGCAGGGTGGTTTGTTTGTCATAGTAATAATAATAATAATAATACATTTTATTTATAAAGCACTTTTAGAAGGAACCCAATGATGCTGTACAGATACGTTGTTCATTTCATGCTTTTATATATATATCTATATATATAGATATATATATTTAAAAGGAAATGTTAGTCATCTGTATTTTCTTTGTATGCCAACATTTCTGAATTAAAAAAATAAATAAATCTCCATTTAGATCAGATATTGTGACTTAAAGGAATCACTTAAATTCTATTTTCAGTCATGTCACTGTATTGTTTGTATTTCACCACTTCAGCTCAATTTACATCACAGCAGGGAAAGGCAGTGCCGAGAGACAGCCTCTTTTTAGAAAGCTATATTTAAAAGTGTTTATACAGCATGTGCGTAGTGATGAAATATACTGTAAGTATATGCCTTACTTCAATAAAAAGTGACGTACGACAGACTACTGTAGATGAAAATCAAATGGGTGCATGTACAGTAGAAGTGTGAAAGCTGGCAGTGTTCGTTAAATGGCTTGTGTTTTTTAAATTATAACTGACAAGAAAGGTGTCCCTCACATAGAGAGACTCTTCAGCAGTATGAGTAAAGTATATTTTGCTTCTGACAAATTGATACTCAGCCTGACAGACACCCAGAGAGAGTGGCTGCTGTGCTGCTTCACTTCTGAGTGCCTGAGATGAGAGAGAAGCTGATTGAAGCAGAGCACAGTCAGTCCTGCCAGCTTGCTTCCCAGCATGGAGTTTGTGTTGTGATGATGTAAATTAGCCACTTGTCCACCTGCCAGGTTGGTGAACACCATTTTGTCCTTTCTCATGGTCTTTCCAACTGCCCACTTTATTATTGTTTACACAACACCTGTGATTTTTTTCACTTTTTTTCTACCCTCGTCAACTGGCTTGCTGCAACAAGCCAGTAATCACACACACGTAAGATTCGAGGAAAAACCCATTTACATGTCACATGTAACGCTACACAGAGCCATGTGTTTGCACATATATGATATACATGCAATGTATAAACCTGCTGTTATGAGTTTAAATCCTTGATTTTAAAGTGTTACATCAGAGGTTATAACAAAACTATTTCAAATACAAAGCTGTCATTTATTCTGGTGGTGCAGAGGTCTGCAACCTACAGCAATCACTTTTTATAAGCATAATTGTGGTCTGAACAATATTTTGCACCAAGAAAGTATAACTACCAAATTCCAAATGTTTTGACAAAGATTAATTTGAAAAAAATAATGCAAATGCAAAAAAAGTAGCCTAATGTAGGCTTAAACTAGATTTACTGACTAGGGGTTGTATGTCTCTGCACACCAGTCAAGTTGCAGTTACAGTTTAAAACCATGTCTGTGCAAACATGGATGCTTCACACACATCCTCCCCCCTCAGCAGCACAGAGGATCTATATAATCAGCACAGTTTCAAAGTGAACACCCAAGATTAGTGTCATCAATTTAGAGTCTTACCAGATGTCTCCCCCTCTGTTCCTGAGATATGATGCTGAATAATGTCGAGAAGGAACACACTGAAGAACATTATGATGTCACAGGGAAGATGATTTTTGAACTTTTAAATATAAAATGTCTTTTTTTTCTATTATACATTTATGGGAAAAATGTCATAGTAACGTGAATTCTTTAACTGTAGCCAAAAAAATGTAATGCGAGGCCCATGTGACCCCGACCTTTGACCACCAAAATCATTTCAGTTCATTCTTCAGTCTAAGAGCACATTTTTGCCAGATTTTTAAAAAATTCCCTCGAGGTGTTCTTCAGGTATCACATTCACAATAAAGAGACAAACCATCAGTTTATTGTTAAGTTCAAGTGGATATTTGTGCCAGATTTGAAGAAATTCCCTCATGGCATGGCATAGTGTTTTGACAAGGGTTGTATTCAGAAATATTTGTTTTTAGTGCAGGAGCACAATGTGGCTCAAACTGGACCATTCGTAAATTGGGAGTGCAGGTGGATCCATTCCATTCCGTTATCCAGAGCATTCTCTGAGTGGCAGAGTGTACTTCAAGCACTTGATTGGGGTAGACGGAGCAGTAGAGTGTGGAAAAGGAGTGAATGTGTGATTAACTACACTGTTCATCAATTCATGTAAATAAAGAACGCTCCATTTCTTTAAACAACAGTACTCTCATTTTAGTGTCGAGCGTCACATTTACAAATGCATCCTAGAACGAAATGGACAGAAGGACAAGTTGAAAAACACAGTGCCTCCAATTTTGGCAATTGCCAGCTCAAGCTTACAAATTTAAAAAAAATTAAATAAATTGGCAACCTGCTACCGTGACCCAGAAATGTGCATGCACCAATCAGTAACTGCAACAAATTCTTGGCACAGTTTCTTGTTGTTCCAGTGTTCCATTCTTTCTCTGTGAACGTGACAATACATATGACTTATCAAAGTCCAGGGGTTTACATATTGATTTAAATGAATATACATGCACAGTTAATGAAGTTACTTCCCCCAACAAAAGAGGAGGTTAGAGTTAATCATGGCTACATGTGAACAAGCCGTAACCTCTGTGATGGAGTGATGGGTGGATATGACTAACTATGCAGAAATTTGGGCCTTAAAAATGTAAACAGGTGAGTTAAATAAAAATATAACCCCCATACAGTTGTCATCAATGTTGAGATTAGCTCTAGAGATCAAAATTTATTCATTACCAGGCTGAAAACATGTTAATATCTGCTGTAAATTTGGGCATTTGAACATATGAGGATTTACTCTGAGTTGGAGCCAGCCTCAAGTGGCAATTCGATCTGCAGTTCTTGGCACTTCTAGTATGGTTGGCTTCATTTTTAGCTCCGGAGGTCGCACCTTGGGCACAAATGGAACCTGCTCAGTTCATAGCAGAGGCTCTGCTCTTTGGATGCACTGTTATGCAATTTCTTTTTTCGAGCCCTTCGCAATAATTGACTCTGACCTCATACTGATTTTCCCATTACATTGCTAAAGTCACATATGCTGAAAATGATTTTAAAAAAGTTTTTTCATCTGAGCCCTTATGTCCCCACACTCTGTGTAGGAGCCAATATAAAAACTGGCGGTTATTGAGTGACGATGATAAGGGACAAGGACAAATGACAGTGTAAAAACTATTGTAAAACGAAGTTACAAAAAAAGAGAGTAGCAACGAGTTATAACTTATGCATAACTATGTATAGTCATTTGCAAAAAACTATACATATGACCATTTGTTGCCCTTAACCTTGCTGACATTTAATCAATATGACTACAGCTCCTATCTTATTGTAAACCACATGGTTTTAGTTGCCTAAAATGTGACAGAAATTGAAAATTTCCTTTATTTTTGTAGAATATTGTGCAGGGGGTTTGTTTCACGCAGGCAGACAAAGAGAGAATCAAATAGGACTCAACACTTGGACAATGCTGGATATTGGGATGACTGTTACAAAATGTCATCTCATGTTTAGTTAAATTCAAATTCAGCTTTCCTCATTGACTTTCAATTGCATAATCCCAAAATGTTTAGCATGAGTGACGCCATACTGTTATCAGGCCAGACAATAAACCCTAATTTGAAAGGCATAATCACTCTGCACTGAGTAGGATTGTGTCATAAATGCCAATGAGAATATGATAATGTTTTTTTGATGCTGTCGCCTTTTTCAAAAGTAGCATCTCAAACATTTTCAATTTGCAGTCTCAAATCTCACTCTGGAGCCTATAATGATAAATTGAGTTGTTGATTGCACCAACATCGTTTGCACAAATGCATTTTTCATTACGCTGTTTCATGAAAAAAATATTAAAGGAATTCACCTGCCAGTCATCCTCCTTGAGTTGAAACCAATCATTCATAGGATGTGATGGTGTGAAGGCAGGACATCGTTTACTTCTGATTACAAAGGACGAATGATTGTATGCATGAGAAATCAGACGTCTCTGTGAGTTTCCTAGCAGAATGCATTGTATACTGGGGGTGGCCAATAGTCCAATCTTCTATGATATGCAAATCCACAAGAGCAAATACTATTTGCAGTCTCTGTGGATATGGTGTGGTATACATGGTTGTAGTTCATACATACAAACTTCACAGTCAATACTAATGCTTGTTCTCCTGAGGTGTAAAATTTCACTGTAATCTGGTGGAGTGTACTTCATTCAGTTCACATTTGGATGTAAGTAAGGAGTATAATTAGTTACATGATATGCTTGTTTCCATAACCAAACCTTAATTTGAGAAAACAGTGTTATTACAGTTGTGTCAGTTCTCCCATGAATCCACTGTCCCAAAATGCTCCATAATGACTGCTTCTTGTATAAAGTCTGAGCTACATTTCAATCAGGTAAGAAGTACTCTGAGTTAAAAAAATATTTATTTTTATCTACAGAAGGTTTGAGAAATATAAAGAGTCTTTTGGCAATCACATCCTATTGTAATGTCATATATTTAAGTATCTCATTGCTGCAATTTCTATGGATGAAATGACCCAACAGTAAATAAAGTTTGCTTCACTCCCTCTTAAGTCTGACCTGCAGACAAGAAAAATTGTGTCTCTCCAACATGGGATTCAATGAGAGCACAATAGAGTCATGCTCAAACTCATTCGCTCACCACTGAACATTTAACTAAATCCAATAATGCTGTTCAAATTACAGAAATGAAGACAGGCCAGTGCGCCTCATGGTTTCCATGACTACAAAAAGCGTCCAGTCTATGCAAGGGCCCTGCTATGTGATTGTGTTAGACAGCATCAACTCGCGGTGCTTATTTTAACTTGCCAGCTCTCAGCATCAAAATGATCAGCAGAGGCTTTTAATGAACTCTCAAAATGCTCTTTATGCTTTAATGCAAGTACTGAACCTCTAACTATTGCAATGGCCGGGTCTGCATGCTCATCAGCACTGCTAAAGTTTTAAGTTGTACATCATGAACTGAACTGTGAACAGGATGTGTCTGAAATAACTCGAGCGGCTGAACATAAAGTAAAAAGAGCAGATAATGGTGAGACTTGGTGGCACTTAGAAAACAAAAGCGAGTCATCGGGTTTTGAAAGTTAGCAACACATTTCTGAGGTCACACTTCAGTTCAAAGAACACATCTGACATCCTGTTACTGTCAGCTGAACATCCTATTACAGTTTGTTAAATATTAAATGCCAAAATAATGCAGTATAAAGACTTGTTGCCCTTACTTTCTCCCTTTGTTTCCCTCCTGTTTTCTGTCACACCTGTCCTTTAACAGTCTTGTTGGACCTTCCCTGTTTTCAGAGTCTTCCCTGCACACCTGTTCTGTGTTAGTCTT
This sequence comes from Plectropomus leopardus, assembly GCF_026936395.1. Lineage (NCBI taxonomy): Eukaryota > Metazoa > Chordata > Actinopteri > Perciformes > Serranidae > Plectropomus > Plectropomus leopardus. The sequence continues at coordinate 10,163,743 of NC_142185.1, forward strand.
TGATGAGTTCCTTGTGTATATATACCTGTGCCTTTCCCTTTGTCACTTCATCTGTGTTTATTGCTGTGTCTATGACTTTGTCCATCTCCATGTTTATGGTGTTGTTTCCAGCTCAGTCTCTCATGTTCCATTTTGAATTTCTTCCCCGTGTTTAATGAATAAATTATTTCGATTACATACATCTCGAAAAATAAAAGCTAATTTCACACAAATTTCAATATACCATGAAAAAAAGGAGACTTAGAGACTTATTTTTCTCTATCCAGTATTAGCCAAAGGATAACCTAGAATAACAGCATTACCGAAGAAAGAAAATAAAATATTTAATTAAAAAGACTTAATTACTTTAAATCAGTGATTCCCAGCTCATGACTCAAGTGTCAACTTTGTGAGGAACACACTTTATTTTGTAGGGAGCATTTCCAGCACAGTGCTTTTATTTTGAAGTGCTGTTTCTGTTAACTCTTGCATGTGTGGAAAAAGCTAACGTCTGCACACTTACTCCATGCCACACAAGTTTATTTAAGACAACGTTTCATTCCTGCTTGGATCTTTGTCCGGTCAAGTGGTGTAACATAACAACAAAACTGCAACATATTTGAAATAAAATTGGATATGTGGTCATTTATCTAATGTGTGGGCCTTGAACATAAAGACTGAGGAGGAATCTGGACCCCATGATTGGAACCACTGCTTAAATTATAATCCTTAAGTATTTTACATTATAATCGTTTTATATTATTATCTGTGATCAAGCTTTTTTAGAACTCAACAGAGCACAATACAATTTCAGCTCAGCAGTGAGTTTATTCCTTAATTTGACTCCTAAAACTGAAACACATCTGTGTTTCAAAAATAAATTATCCTCTTAAATTATAATGTCCTTCTCTTAAAGAATAAGCGTTATAAGTGTCATCCTGCTTTGTTGTCAGTTAAGTTTTGATTCCTCTTTCTTTTGTACTTTTACCTGCCTGTTTTGGAAGTTTTAGCTTTAAAGCTTGCTTTTTGTTTACATGTCTGCTGCTCTGCATAAGTCCTCATTTGAACTATAATGCAACACCGACTGTTGTTCTACAGTTTACTGGCCCGCTCTGTGTGTCTGCCTGTGTGCTTTCAGATAATGAAACACCTTTTAACTGACAGGTGGAAAAAGTGTATATTCTTTTAATTTATGTTATTAATTTATGTTATCATAAAAGTTTTGCGTACTGTCCCTTTCAACTTATTTAACACATAGACATTATTTTATCTTGTAAATGTGTGGCTGCAACAGGATATTCTCTAATATAGGACTGTTTGAGGAGGGTTTGGTGCTAAGAGGGGGAGGCAGTTCAAATCATTTTTTAAGCACTACTGTTCTGTTTTTTGGGAGATATTTGACTTTAAAAGGTTGTATTCTTTATTAGTTTTAATGAATACCCTCAGAATCACAGAAGCCACAAGTGGTTTTGAAAAGCATGTTTTCTTTAAAAATCTCCAAAATCACACAATTTATCATAGCCACAGACTGTGAAATGTGGTTATTTATTGTGGCAGTAGAGTCTTGTGCTGCTTTCAGAAGCCTTTCTCAAGTATTTCCCGATTTGAGCTCTGGACATATTAGTTGAATTTATTTCAAAAACATGGGGGGAAAAAGCAATGAGCAACTTGATCAGAAATGTTCCACAAATTGCAAGAAATAATTATATTTAAAAATGTATATATTTATGTATTCAAAGGTACGTCAAATGTTTAGGGAAAAAACAAAAAAAGTTAGGAAAAAACTGTAACTATAATTATCATAACTACATATTTAAAATTATTTTACAAAAATTATATTTTTTAAATTATATGTTTTCCAAGTCATTTCCCTGTCCTTTTTCATTTCTTTATTCTGTTTTTGTTTTTATTCATTTTTAGGTAATTTTTTACAAACATGCTCATTTTTGGGGTAATTTCTTCTTTTGTTGCCCCTTTGCCTTCTTCCCATGTTTTTGAAAGAAATCAGGCCAATTTGCAGAGGTGTCAAGGGGCTAAACCACACACACATCTGTGTAAAAACTTCACTAACATGACCACAACTAAATGAGTTTTAAAATGTAGAGTGAGTTTCCTTCTGTGTGACAGCTATTTCAGAATAATACATGAAAGTTACATCAGCAGGACTACATTATTGTGTAGGAGGATAACTGATTATATGGCAGAAAAGCTGATAAGTCAGATAAGGGTCAATTTCAATGTCGTTTTGCATTTTTAGTGTTTGTTTTTATAGGTCTTCAGCTTTTGGACTCAAATAATCTTGACAGAAACTGCAACTTAATATTCTGCACCAGGCATGTGTGGTCAAACTGATATTACAGACTACATGTACTCTGCTATTAAGAAGAAAAAACTGTGACAGAACTAAGGACATGCCACAGTTGTAAATACAAATTGTAAAATTATTATCTGAATACCAAGTTATCACAACCAGGCTGTCAAAATACTTTTTTAATCCTAAATTAATGTCCCTGTAATCATGATTTTTTTTTTCCAAAAAGACTTTCAATATGAGAAAATTGAGGTTAAGTCACATATCAGACCCAAAGTTAATAAATGAATTTATATTGTAGAAACACAACAAAAATTCAGTGAGAATTTAACTCATCACTTTGCAGGATGTAATGATATAATCTACACACCAGACATGTGAGAGGAGGAGACTATTGAGATACAGACAGGACATTTTCTTTTGTTGTTTATTAAATAGCAATGATGTGTAGATGATGAAGAAACCTCCGCTGACACCGACTTGGTTGCATAAGAATAAGTTTATTACAACAAAGTTCAGCATCCACCAGGCACTATGGTCTGCCTGTGAGAGGATTCAGGACCAATATGAATCTCTCTGTCTTACAGCTCATGCAAGTCTCTTATATAGGTTCAGGCATCAATACATTCTTCAGTAAAACAACTCTTCACCTGCTGTAATCAATCACAAGACCCCATAAATATGTCCTTTGTGGAGGGAGCCTCATTCGATGTTATTTTTAACCTGGCGCCAGTATTCTACACACTTGACTCCCAGGCTTGACCATCCCTAGACCTCTGACCTCAAGGTCTCTTTGTGCCTGACCAAATAAAGTCCATAAGAAATGGACCATAATACACCTCACTTTCAACTTGTCTTTCCATTTTTTGTCGAACTGTAGTATCCTAGAATATTTCCAGAAAGGGGGTACTTTTTTGAGTTTTCTCTTTAATGTAATAAGCAGTTCTCATATAGAGTGCATCTGGTTTTCATCATTATTTTGGATGTCTTCTAACAACACCTGGCACATACAGATGTCTTGGTTTGTTCAGACCTCCTCGTCAGTTCTCAGAAATCAGATAAAAGGCCTAATTTTTTTCTCCAGCCAACTGTGAAAAAATTCTTACCTTCTTTATTGAAAAGATTGATCATATTAAGGCAAATGTCACTCCTCCCACTTCTGCAAACTCCCTTGCCTCTCCTTGGTTGTCTTAGATTTTTTTTTGGCCAAGATCACTGAGGGATCTACGATAAACAGTGTGACTTATTGGCCTCTCTTTGAGTTCTGTAGTGTCCTTTCTCACCACTGTTACCCAACCTCCAGCCGGGTCGGTATTACTACTAAACACATCAATACAAAACAAACTAGATATACGGCCACTTGGTTGTATAGCTCCATGCACCAGTCAAGTTGCACTTACAGTTTACGTCTATGTCTGTGAAGACATGGATGCTTCACACACATCTTTGGCACCGGCAGCCCAGAAGATCGATACAATCAGCACGGTTTCAAAGTGGAACCTACGTTTCTTGAGTTATGGTCACAAACATGTTTTATGAGGTCATTGTGACCTTGACCTTGACTTTTGATCCTCGACCACCAGATTCTAATTCATTCCTTCAGTCCAAGTGGACGTTTGTGCCTAATTTAATTTGAGGAAACTAACTAAGGCCTTCTTGAGATATTGTGTTCAAAAAAATGAGACTGATGCAAGGTCACAGTGACCTTGACCTTTGACCCACAAATTCTAAAATGCTCATTATTGAGTCCAAGTGAATGTTTGTGTCAAATTTGAAAAAAATTCCCTCAAGGTGTCCCTGAGATATCACTTTCACAAGAATGAGACTGACAAGGTTACAGTGACCTTCACCTTTGGCATTTAACTACCAAAATCTGATTGTCCTTTAGTCCAAGTGTACTTTGTACCAAATTTTTTAAAATTCCCTCAAGGTTTTTCTTGAGAAATCACATTCACGAGAATGCGCCGGACAGAAGGACTGACAACCAGAAAACACAATGCCTCTGGCCTCAGCTATCGCCAGCAAGGAGGCATAAAAAACACACACATAGGAGAGCTGAAATATTTTAAATACTAATAAATGAATTGTCAAGGAAAGGGATTACTATGACATGTTGGCAGACAGGTGAGAGAACCGAAATGGCAGTGAGTCAAGTCACAGGCACAACACAAAACAATTGATTGCTGACTGCAGTTAGGACTTGCCTTGAAAACCAGGGCCAATGTAATGAGATGGAGGAGGATCTGTTAGAATACTTGTCTGCTTTATGGGGATCCTTCCTGTTGGATTTTGAAGTTAGATGAACCAGTGAGTCCAGATGAAGGCGACATCTCCATCAGACAAACAGACTCATCCTTGTTCTCTTTGCCAAAGGGGCTTTGGCAGGGATTTTGGTGTGTCCAGGCCAGCTGAGTGCAGAGATTTTGATATCTGTAGAGTATGAAGAGTGAAAACCATGGCATAATTAAACATAAAGATGTTTGCAGATGCATCTCCTGGCTCCAACTGTAAAGGTTTTTTCTCAGAGAAAATCTCTCATGAGTCAAGGCTTTTTGTTCTCACTCTGCTGTAACTCCCAACCCTAACCCTAACCCTGACCAATCAATCTGTGTGTGTGTGTGTGTGTGTGTGTGTGTGTGTGTGTGTGTGTGTGTGTGTGATTTTCAATGTGTACGAGCTGCATGTTTAGAAATGTAGCTATGCTTTGTTAAGCACAGATGTTTGATTTCAGATCAGCTCTTCAGTGGCAAATGAACTTCCTCCTACATGCCCTCACTTTTCTCTTGTCCCTTTTCTTTTAATAACTGTCACCTCACTGCTGTCCTCTAATCTCAAGAGAAAATGAGATAAAACCACACTTCTTTCAAGGATTTTTTTAAACCCTCATCTATATCCAGCTTGCTCTGTCTCATTACTGATTTCTATGATATGTCCTACCTCCTCCTCTTTATCTCAGTCTGACCTTTATATAAGTCTTTTCCTTTGTCCATCTGCCTACATTGCCGACAGAACCATTGTCTCCTCGTGGCTTTGCTCCACGTTTTCAACTTTCTATCCTTTGATTTATTTGGCCACTCCTCCTTTATTATGATTCACTCTTCTCCCCCCTTTCTTTTCAGAAAATCGCTGCAAGCTGGTAATCATGGTTGTTCACAGTTCACCCCAAATCAAAACCCATACTATTCCTCACACCTGTAGTGCTAATAATCAGTCTAGATTGTTTTGATGTGAGTTGCGGTGTTGCGGTGAGTGTTAGAGATATCAGGCGTAGGTGTCTGCCTTTCCTCCAGTATAATAAAACTAAATGGCACTCAGCTTGTGGTGCTCAAAGTGCCAAAAATAGATTTGGAAAAACTCAACAGCAATGTCTCTTTCCAGAAATCATAACCTGTTTACTAAAGATAATCCACAGACCTTGTTGTGAGGAGTTTAATGTAGGAAGTATGTTCTTTTAACTTAACTAAACCTGCAAACCATATTACCATGCAGGAAGAGTGCATCTACAGCTAGCTAGCACAGCTGAGCAAGCTAACGTTACAGCTCAACCAAGAACGTTAGTTTACATCTTGTGCTGTCACAAGCAGGAGCAGTGGTGGATGACGTTATTGAAAGCCATTCTTGAGTAAAAGTATAGATATCATACCAGAAAATGACTTAAAGTCCCGGATTAGAATATTACTAGAATACAAAACTTAGTATCTGAGTAGTATCAGTATCTGATATTTACTGTACTTAAGCATCAATGGTAATTTTATGACATTAAATGAACTTAAGTATAGAAAGTAAAAGTAAATGCTGTAAATTAAAAGCAAGCGGTCAAAGTTCTGAGGATTATGAAGTTTATTTTTGTTGTAACACCAGGCTGCTTTAAAAATGGAGCTTACATTATTTTAGGTTTAAAAAGGTTTTTTGTTTTTGTTTTTGTTTTTTTTTTGTTTACAATTTAAAGGCTTTAGTAAGTAAAATCCAGTTTTTCCCTCCCTCCCATTTCTTCATCTGTCCATCCATCCCTTCCTCCTTTACTTGTTCCCTTCTTCCCTATTTTGTAGTAAGTAACTTAAACACCTAGGGGAATTGTATTGTAGTAAAAGTGAAAGTTGATAGAAATCTAAAAACTCAAGTAAAGTACAGATACTTAAGCATTAAAAAAAATGTTATTACTTGTTACACTGCACCACTGAGAACAAGCCTCTCATCCATGAATAGATGGATGCATACTTCTGCACTGTGATATGGTTTGGGGGTGTAGCTCAGCAAATAGAAAATAGTTTCCATCTACTCATTGAAGAGAGGCTCATGCCTCTCAGCACAAGATGTAAACATTAATGGCATTCTCAGCTGAGCAGCGACGTTCGCTAGCTCAGCGGTACTAGGTGAGCTAGCAGTAGATGCACTCTTCCTTCTGCGCAATGATAGTGATAGATAACAGTTGGCAGGGGTAGTTCAGTAAAAAGAAAATAGTTCCTAAATGAAACTACTTACAGCAAGGACTGTGGATTATATTAAGTAACCAGGTCATGATATCTGGAGAGAGAAATTGCTGTTAAATTTGTGTTATCTAGTTCTATTATATTGGAGAGAAGGTAGCCGTTTCTACGGCTGATATCTCAAACACTCGACTATTCACACCAAAACAATCTAAATTGATAAATGGCGCTACAGATAAGAGGGAAAATATGCATTTTGATTTGGGGGCTAATAGTCCCTTTAAAGTCAAACATTACATCTGCCATTTGTAATTTCACAGTTATTTGTAATAATGCTTGTGAAGCTCTAATTAAATGTGAGGCAGTGGAACAAAGCTGCTTGGGAAAAAATCTACATTTCCATGCTTCAGCAGCTGCAATCATATTTTTCTTATCTTTCACAAATTCAAAAAGCTGCTTCATAAGACAGAAATATTTGACGGCATGCTGTTTTTTATCTGCCACCATACACATGCACATTAAATCAAGTCAGTCCAGGTTCACGCAGGTAGAGAATTTTTTGTTTTATTTATTTATTTATTTATTTACTTACTGTATGATCAACTTCAATACAACTTCTCTTTCGCTTACCACAGTTTTTATCAATACATCTTTAATCCTTATAGTCCCACATGCACACACACTTTGGCCTAGAGACTGATGAATCCGCTGCTGAGATGCATCAACTGTATGACCCTAAAAATCTATAGGACTGAGACACAGTTCTGTAGAGATGCTCTTAAAAAGAGAGGCAGACTGGCTGTCGCAATAAATATGCATATAGCTGCACTCAGTCGCGAGGTTCTGCTCTTGAAAATGCTGCAAGAATGAATCCAGGCATCCTGTTTGAGATTGTGAGCATGTAAGAAAACAGTAACCTAAATAAACTGTTGCAGTGTGGTACTGTGGTATTCACAGCACACATTGTAAGCAAGATAATTAAAAACCCTGACCTATGTTGCTACATAATAAGAAGTGAGAACGAAGGTGTTTGCGATGTGGCAGGAGAGACCGGACATAACACGTGTGGTGTGCCATGTGTGCCATAAAAACTCTGACCATATCATTAAAAGCGATTTAAAAGATTGCGAGAGCAGTGATATGATCTCAGGTGACATGGCAGCCAAAACTCACTAGTTTGTGAAAATGTATTCAGTATTCCTCTTATTATTTTTTCTCCTACTGCTTATTTCCATTTAAATGAACTGTTTATATATTATTTCTAAAAAAAAAAAAAAAAAAGCTATTGTAGACGATCCACAGAACAGATTGCATTTTTTTTGTTTGACATGTAAAAGGCTTGTAATCATTGAAAATGATTTTCAGAAAATTGATTGTATTAATTAGGTTTGGTTCATTGAAGTGATCACTGGTATATCTTCTATATTTCTTAACGTTTCTTCTCTTACAGTGTAAACATTTGTGTTAACGGAGAGGAGAAGTCACAGCTAAGTGCTGACTCCCAGTGGTAATATTTAGGAACAGCACTCAGATGGCACAGAAAGGTACAGGTCAAATGTGCTACATTTTTGTCTTCATCCTGATACAGCTTTTGAAAATAAATCTGCAGTTTTTTCTTTTTTAGCAGGCTCTGGTTTCAGTCTGCTAGCCCTTACCTGCCTCAGTGAAACTATTTTCCCAGCATAATTGCTGATGATTTACATGAAGTATTAAAGGTCCCATATTAGGCTTGTTTTCAGGTTTATCTGTCTCTGTCTGCTCTGATTGGACAGCGATTCTTGGTTTTTCACATCTGTGCTCTCTTTCCACTCATTGCTGTCTAGAAATTACACTAACAACACTTTCTGTTTTTATATAATAGTGATGGCATCACAGCTTTAAAGAAGTCCTGATGACTCATTTGACGGCAAAGCTTATGAACACAGACTGCGTGCATTTTTCTGTGGATAGAGCGTTGTGTGATTTCATAGTATTTAAATATGACCTATACGTGCTCTGGGCTCCTACAGCTTAAGGCAGGTTAGATTTAAGACTTTTCAAATGCCACCTGAAATCAAATTTAAGTTCATTTTTACAAAAAACAAAATTTGAAGGAAAAAAATAGCTGACATCAACTATTAAGGGTTGGGATACAATGACAAAATATAACTGTTGTTGGTTAATGCATCAGGATGATTTAACAATGCAGTGTCAAAGAAAAAATCATAAAAAAAAATCATGAAATCCTACAACCTATGACTTTTATTAAAAAATTGGTAAATTGGTTTGATTGCTTTCAAAAACACAGGAAAAACAAAATGAGCCATTTGACAAGAAACTGCAAAAAAAAATTCTTAAAAATGGTCAAACGTGACAAGGAAGTGATCTTAAACTTAGCTGGGGCTGGGGTTATTAGATATTATCAAAAAATAGCGTGAAAAATGTCTTGAAAGCTATATTTATTATTCTCTTAATATATTTAAAATTATGTTACAGAAAAAAATAAACATTTTTTTTGTTTAGCACTTTTTTTTTCGCTTTTCATTTTAATGTCTATTTTCAGATAATTTTCTTGTAACTTGTGAAATTTTTGCAGTTTTTTAGGCCGTTTCTTGTTGAGTTGATTGTTATCTTTTTTTGAAAAAAAAAGAAAAAAATCAAGTCAATTTGCTCAGGTTTCAAAGAGTTAAAAAAGGAAATCTGACTTTTTTTAATAAGGGACCTTATATGATTTCATTCGATAAATAAAATGTACCGGTTGATTCACCACTAAATCCATCTTTTTGAAAACGCTGAGCACCATCTTGCACCACGTCTCGCATCAGGCATCTCTCCTCACCTATTTCACTCTGAAAAGAGCATGAATGTAAATGTTGAGCAGTGATGCAGTACCTGTGAGGTCGGCCTGCCTCACGTCCCCCGAGGGGTCGAAATCAATGAGGCAAAATGGAGCTTTCAGCATTCTCACAGTGTGGAAATCAATGGACCTTGACGGCCCTGAAGATTAATGAGGGGAGCTTCTGCTGAACAAGCAAGACGTGTCTCGCAACACGTGTAGCCGTGTTCACCATGGCTGCTGTACACGGCTCTGATTACGGCCTGTTCAGCAGTGAGTTAGTGTGTGGCTCTGCATTTCAATAATACCCGCTTATCGTCCAACAGAAGAAGAAAAAAGCAGTCGAACGTGGAAAGTCACAATACTTGTATTTCTTTATTGAAATATAATCGACCCCTGAGGCTAGATTAAAAAGGCCACAGTTTGTTTGTGCCTCGTCTAGCTCCTCAGTCTGACACAGCCAGTTAGAACACAACAGACCTGTCCAAAAACACACATTACACAACTGGTGTGACAACTCCAAATGTTTTTTTTTTGTTTTTTTTTTTTGTTACCCAACCCTAAAGTTTACACGGCCCCTTACATACTGACAGTTTCAGGACATTACATAACTCAAATCATTTGCATAACTTCAACAATACGTGGTGTCTTTTTTTTTCTTTAAACAAAGGGAGTTACCTCTCCAATTCATGAGACAAAAGTGCTCGGTTTAGCTCACATATAATCCAGGGTCAAATAATGTTTTTTCACTTTCGGCATTTGTATTTGGTCTGCCTGAGACGTGAAGATGGTGCAATAACAGATCAGCAGGTTTCTTTGTACCAGCCGTAATGAATCATTCAAGAGAGGTAATCGTCTAAATTTTAAACTGAACTTTGGACCTCAAACCAAAATGTAAAATAGTCAACTAGCAGACATCTGCAGGGTACATGAGCTCAGTCTGCTCGAAGGAACTGTTTGACATTTTTTCATTTGGAAAACCCTTATTCACTTTCTTGCCAAGAGTTAGAAGAGATACCACTTTTGTATCTTTACACTACATATGACACTAGTCAGCATGTTAGCTTAGCTTACCATAAAGACTTAAACTGACAAAAGAAACACAAATCAGTGCAGCCAAAAGTGCCATAGGCCCATAGCTGTTTCCCACTGTTTCAACATGCCGAGCCGCGCCATGCGAGAGACGGACCATTTCTAGAGTAAGAAGCCGAAAGAGTGCCTGCTCTTCTCCATGTCTGTTAAGTTGAGTTATATACTCAACATTTCCTCATTTCGCTGCTTCACAACAAAAGCTTTTACATGAGAAAATAACAGGGGGATTTTATTGTGAAGAATCTATAGGAAATTAATTTATTAATAATATTAATTAATTCATGTAATTTATTACCGAATAAGCAGACCTTTCTTGGTTTTTTGACTTTGAGGAAGGGGAGTAAAAGCAGCTAGAGAATGCAATTTCTGAAGGGATTAAAGGTGTGAATGCTCAGTGTTGAATAGCTGACGCTACACTGCAATGCTCGCATTAAATGTTGAATGAAACCAATAATGCATTAATGACATGGGATATTTTGAAGCTTGTCGAAAAGCTGACGATACACTGAAATGCTGGCTCAGATGAGTGAGTGATGGAAAAACACTTGCACCAGAAATAACGGGGAATCTTTAGCCGTGAATCAGCCCGCTAAAGACAAGCAGGTAGTCCTGTTGTTACAGACACGCAGATATTTGCTGCACTGAGCTGACGTTACAAATCAAACCAAGTCAAGCCAGTCCATGAGTGTGGAAAAAGGGGTACTAGTCTGTCCAAAGGTAAGAAAAAATCTGGCACGTGAACGCTCATAAAACCACAAATTGTACAGGAAAAACAAACATTCCCCGTGAGCTTTACAGGTGTCGATTGACTGTTTCCAGTCTTTACGCTAAGCTAAGACAAAAAATTGCCGTTTGTAGCTTTATATTTAATGTACCAAATATAACTCTTGGCAAAAATGTCAGTTTTCCAAACTGTCAAACTATCCCTTTAATAAATTTCACATTGAACAGAAAAAACATATCTAAAGTTACAAATTTGACAGCAAACTTTTCTTACATTTTAACTTGTGAGGCCATCCACACGAGCTCCAGTAAAGAAGAGGTCCTTCTGCTTTTTCAGCTCAGGACCAAGCTTGGTTTTCTTCATCTTGGTCCACAACACATTACAAGTCTTTTCATACGTGGGGCTCAAAGGCAAAAGGCCAATGACCCGCTGAGAATCCCAAAGAAAAGAAAAAGAAAAAGAAAAAAGGGGGGAGTTTAGCTTTTTGTCCAGGTCTGGGACACGCTGAGGTAACATAGACAGTAATAAATTATTCAGTTGTTTAAAAAACACTTTGCAAGAATCATATCAATAATTCATATCAATAATACAAAATGGTATCAAACATACATGATGCAACATTTTCATCAAACACATTCAGGTTTTTTTTTCTTGTTTTTTTTCCTCTTTTTCCGCCCCAACAATCCAGAGTCTGTTGCTTCATTGCTCAATGATTGGTACTTCAACGTTTTTTGTCCGTCTCTGGAAACTCTTTGTGAAGTCCCTTTATAACAGTAGATGTAGATTAAAACCGTTTTTCTTCTTTTACTGAGGTTATATTTTCCACTTTCATGCTGAGGTGAATTTGTATGCCATTCGATACTTTTTTTTTCTTCATACTCAACCTTCGTAATTCAAAACTTTTCTTTCAACGCCTTTCCGATGATTAAATTCTAATCTATTTAATCTCCGTCGCAATCATCGCCAAGGCAACAGGCACACACAGGCACACAGGGCTGCAACACTAATCTCCTATTTGCTCATTTTTGTTATTCGATTTTACATTCAAATACCTTTTTTGACTGTGCCTTTCATTTCACTTCCAGGTTTGAACAGAAAACAACATGCCAATAGGAAAGTCAGAAACTGTATTAAAAGTGCAAAAATGTATTCCTTCAAGAGACGGTTTTCATCGAGACAAAAAAAAGTTGTCCACCGAAACTTTAGTGCGTTAACAGTACAAGCCATTTCATAGGTTATTAAACTGTACATTCCTATCCACCTCACGACAGACATGAATATACTGAATGTCTTGTTGCTCCGAGTGTGTGGGTTTTCCTACATCTAACCTGTAGCTAGGTTAACATGGCTTTGAGCCCCAGGAGCGTCACACTGCCCCGGTTCAGACAAACTGATGTATTCCCAGGGTATGTATCCCCCCAAACTAAAGGAGTGTTCTCCTTTACTGATTCATTGTCCTGAATTCAGCGGCGCGGTCTGAAAAAAGCCCCTAGATTGAAATAAAGTGACATCACATTATTTTGGTTAGTGGCCAGTGCAAATCAGCTTCTCCAGCCTTGCTTCAAATCTGAAACACGAAGCGCTCATTATCCCTTTATCTATTCTATTTCATTAAGTATTTCTTACTTGTTAAACAGCATTGTATTTCTTTACATTGCCACCTATAATTAGATTTTTTTATATCACAAATATAATTGTAATTTTCAATATTTTTTGATACCAAAACATGGAAATTAACTTGTTTTGACAATCTGTTAAGACTACAAAGACAAAAAAAAAGGGCTATTGTTCATACAGTACTGATGAGGACTGCACTCATCATATTGACAATGACTGCAACCAAACAAACCAAACTTGTTTTAACACTTGATGAAAGTAAAGTGGCTCTGATATACTGTGTCTTTATGATTGGGAAAATAATCCATTTGTAAGTCTGTAAACATGGCCGCTGACACATCAGTGTTGGTAGAACCCTGTTATGTTTACATTAAAGTGTAACCACATACACCTGACCTCTCTTTCACAATCACAATATATAAACACTTATTCAAAGCCGATATGACCCTCGCACTCACCTGTCAACTGATATGACACATTTTCTCAGCATCACGTTTCTCGCTCGCTCCGACACGTCCTTCCGTCCTCTCTGAAACTGACATTTCACGCTCTGCTCGCAGAACTCCGCTCTTCAACACGTAACTCTTCTATTTTCACGACCTAAATGACCGTCATCACTCTCATATTCATCCATCATGCCCTTATGGTGTTCGCTCTACAAAGAGAGAACGCAGATACACATCTAAAGGTCACACGGGTGCTTTCGTTCCAGAAAGTTGTAGGAGTGTGAGGACACAATGACCAGCAGGTTGTTGGGAGTTCCTCCGTGAAAAAAAACAAGGCGCCATTCGGAGCCTCCCTTTTCCTCCCTTTCTCAAAAGTTCCAATATCAAGGTGATTCTAGTTTTCCCCCCTCAAAGTCATCGAGTGCCACGTTTGAAATTCAAAAATTACACTTGATTGAGAAACCATGTGTTAAATAGAGATGGGAGGGATCTATAGACCTTTGAAAGGGACCATAAATTGAGGAGAGAGGGCACAGAACTCGTTCCCATGCGTTGCGAAGGGTGAGGGGACATCGGTCCGACATTTCCTGGATCCATCCAGCCGTTCATCGACCCCCCTCCCCTTCCCTTTTGTGCTCCAGTAGTTAACCACTGCTGGGGAGTTCCCTGACATCCAAAGGTATGTGGGTGTGCGTGTGGGTGTGTGTATGTTATGAATGATTAACAGGACAAGGGGAGGTCACAATATGGTGCAGTGGAACCTGTGGGAACCCGCTGAACGTTCTGCCCTCCATTTCATCTTCTTTTTCTTCTTCTGGTTTCGCTCTGGCACCTGTTGTCTGTGGAGAAAGGAAACCATTGTGAGAAACAGTTTTATAACAGCAGCTTTTGCTGCCATAGTTCATTTTGACTTATCTATCATACATGGCCCTGTCTACGCAGATATTTTTAAAAATGCATATATTTCTCTACGTTTTAATCTCTTCTCCATGAGCAAACTGAGTTTTAGGCCACAAGAAGAGACTTTTAAAAATACCTTGGTGCAAATGTTTCAAAACTTCAGTTCCTGTGTATTCATGTGGACATGTAAAACTCCAGTTTGAGAAATAACGACGTCATCCTCTCAATTCTTTCATGCCCATTGTTGCTTTGTGCAATGAGCATGCGCCACAAATAATAACAGCAGCAGTGTTTGTTTACATTTTGTCATTAGTGCTTGGTCTAATGACTTCTTTACTGTTAAATTAGTGTTGCTGCTCTGCTTCACACATGAACGAAGCTATTTGTTGCACCCAGTGTCATTTGTCCCAGAGAGTAGGATAATTTTGAGTGGTGGATTGATGTTGGAGAGTGGAAGAAAGACTTTTGCATGTCCAGAGCATTACTTGTCTCTTTGAGTGAGCTTGTCTGTCCTAAATATCAAAGAGGAATCATCAGTAATGAGATATCTGGTTGTCATTTTTAAAAGGTAACATTAGCTGGTGCAGTTTTCTTTACTTTACTACCTTTGTTTGCACCGAGAGGAGACTGCAGAAGGCAGCAAACATTAATGCTTGGAGTGTATTGTATTCTAGTGAGCACATAGATATTTTGTAAAACAAGAGTCATGTGGACATTTTTCTAGATCAGAGCTGGAAAATATCAAATTTTTAAAATGTTTGTGCATGTGAAGAAAGGGCCTGAGAGGCATGTGCTCTACTAAGTGGTTATTTTTAAAGTGGGATAGTGAAATAATTTAACATTCTAGGATGTGCTTATTTGTGTTCAAGAAGTCAAGAAGGTTGAAGCGACTCTCGTAATTGTAGAGAGAATGAAACTACAGCTGTTTTCCTTAGACTAAAGACTAACATCTAGTCTGGCCCTGTCCAATACGCAATATAACTAATAGCACCTATTAAGCTAATTAATATGTTTTAGATATAGAATGACTTCAGGTATTGAATGGTTACTTTAAATGCTTTTCAAGATAATATTTAACCAAATGTAAGACTGATTTTGGGCATTTTTTTCTATTTAGTTTTATGTAGGAATATAGTTATTAGAGTAGGTTAGGCTAATCTACATCTCGCCAGAATTTGGACTTTCACACAGAAGAGCTTTACTCATTCTGACAAAAAAAAAGTAAAAAATGAAAAATCAAATTAATTAAAATGTTTGTGGCAATCAAGGCCTTGCAAATTCAAATATAAAACAATTTGATGACTGTTAAGGCCTCGTGTTTAGAACAATTTAATTTATTTAACTTTTTTTTTTGACCTGCAGACACCCCGATGTGATCTGTTTAAGCTGTACAAAAACCAACGTGTATAATTTACGTGTTGTGGCATCACAGGGGTTTCCATGCTGGCTCATTTCTTGGCCAGGCGCAGTGATTTCCTGGAGTCTTGTCATCAAGCCAGGCTAAGTAGCTGCTTGCTTTGCCTTCATATTTACCGTACAAATGTTAAAGTGTTGATTTCTTTCACCAAACTTTTTAAATATAATTCTCCTTCATTTTTCAATTTAGTAGCATGTGTCATGACTTTGAGATTTCAGACATTTCATGGGTGAGATTTCAAGGTATGCTTAATAATTCCTGCCTGAAATACTGATACATGAGTAAGAAAAACACCACAGCCATCATGTCTTTATCCACCTTCTATGTATGACTGACTTTATACAGTCTGAGCACAAGAGGGCAATGTTGATTCATGAATCAACTTTTTTTCATAATGTACCAAAACAGAGAAGTTGTCTCATGAGTCAGTTACATATCTGACATGTGGACGATGAGAACTCTCCTTAATTTAAAATCAAAATAAAAAGGTGAATACAGCTGTGTTTTGTGGTGTCTACTTGTTGCTTATTGGTCCACGCAGCAAGAGAAAGCCTTAAAACAGGACATGAGCACATTCAAAACGTGGACGCAAACCAAATTCTTCTGAAATTACACGTGTGTCGAGACAGGAAATACCTTTGGGATTTTCTCCACTCTTCCTAAAACCACTTTCCCTGCCCTCACATACCAGCATAACACTGTCTGTGTGCCACTAACCTCGAAAGAAGTGAAATATACACTAGAAAAAAGGTGAGCATGATTTAAGTTTACAACATTTTATTCAAAGACTATTTTAGTTTGTAGACCTCAGAGTCTTACAGGTCAAAGTTTATAGCTGTAACTGCGAGTAAATCTGTCAAATTATGCACAGATGTCTCAGTTGTCATTCAATGAAAAAAAAGACAATCATCTAGAATTACCTTATGACACGAACCAGCTCATGGAAGGCTTTGTCCACATTCATTGGAGGATCCTTGGCACTGGTTTCAATATAAGTTATCTGAAGAAACAAGCAGAAATATAACAAATCTCAGCAAAAGTTGTATTACTAGAAATTTACTGCATAGAGTAAAGCATGTAAATTAGTATGTAGGGTTAGGGTTGGCCCTTAGAATAAACAACCAAATGTTCCGTGGTTAAGAATCAATAACAGTCAAAATGAAGCTGCCAGGTGACTCAGAAGTGCTGTCAAGTGACCCGAAGACAGAATCTGTTATCAATTAAAACCTTGGTTGCCCACCGTCATTAATTCAGTCTCACCAGAGACAAAAACAAGGACAGATGTTCTCTCACACATGCCTACTAGTCGTGCAAACAGTGATGACTCAGCTGTGCCGGATGCTACTTTCAGACAGTGGTTGTTCTTATTCTCCAGGCCGCATTTCATCATTTAAAAAACTACAAAATTAAAACAATGGGCCCTTGAATCCAAAACAGAATTTTTTTTTTAAAAATCACATACCTGGAGTTAAAGGATGCTGTATGTTACTTTTTCTGAACCCTTTTGACCAAAGTCATTCAACATCATGAAATAACAGTTCTCTCAGATCGGTATAATTGGTGCATTTTGTTTGGAGGTTTTGCAGATTACAGCAAGCACAGCGTTTTGTCTGCTACTGCACGTTTTACTGGTCATGTTTAGTGAGAGTATGTCCACATTAAAGAAGATTAATTTGTTAATGCATCTTTTTCTCTCAGTTTCAGCCTGTTCAGCTTTGCAGTTTTTTCCAAACGGCACTCAGAGTGTGTAAATCCTAAACCGATGTGTGTACAGGAAAGTGTGTATGGGATACATAAATCTTTTGAAAAAATGTTATTCAAGCCCTAGGTTTGGATGGTGTGTGGCAGCAAAGTTACGCTTGCTACTCATACAATGTGGGCACTGGCTGTGAAAATGACGACTGTGTCTGTGTGAAACTAGCAATAACAGTTGTGCTGCCCTTCACCTTCTTTGTGCTGCTGTAAGATGGGGCCTGTAGTGTTTATAAGCTGCAATCAAATGACCATTTCATAGTTGGAAAAATGGAAAAATGTCACAATGTAGAAAAAGAAGACTTGCCCCACTTTTGAGTGATTTTTCTATCATTGTATGTTTGTATACCAGCAATTGTTTTGAGACAATGCTTTGCAGCACTTGGAGTTGTAATGATGTGGCCTGCTGGTAATTGACTTCATGTGTGCTTAATCAAGCTGCTGATGACTGATCAGGTGCACCTGTAAGAGTGACCTATATATAGATGGTGAACCAGCATGCATGCCTCATTCTGCACCACAGAAAGTTCTGCATGGACTGAATTGTTTGCACTTTTTGCACATTTTTTCCCACTGTTTTAACAGCCCTGCAACATGTAAAATAGAGATGGTTGAAATCCAGACTTCAGTCTGAATCTTTGTTTTGTTCTTCTTTTGCTACATTGTGGCATATTTGTGACTTTTGCAAAAGAAAAGAAGACAAACATGGAACAGTTTTTAAGGCACAGCTCATCCCATGGCCACTACATAAATCCATGCATAACATTTTAAATCAGAGCCATGGCTGTTTTAAAACACAGTCAGTGATCAAAGAGAGCAGGCGGACACTGACGTGAAGTCTAGCAGGCTGTCATTTGGCAAAGTCACAGCCGTGTGTGTGTGTGTGTGTGTGTGTGTGTGTGTGTGTGTAGCCTGCTTGCATTTTTCACATGCTCATTAATGTGATCAAAGAGCAGTTGTCATATCATGACGTGGTCAGCTTGGCTGTCTGTCCCACTGCTTTCCAGATGTTGAGTGAGATGCGCAATTTTGTTATTTGCTAACTCAAAAGAGGGCAAATTAGGAGCCATTTTTTGTGTTGTTTAGATGTTTCACTGTGGTCTCCACAAAACAACATCCAAAGGCTAACCGTTTTCACATGACGACCGTGCTCTAAATGTCTGCATCATCTTTTCATTTGCTATAGGGGTCACAAGAGTCTACTGTTTAGCTATGAAGACCAAATGAATGTTTTGATGTTCATTTTAGTTTGAGTTTTACTATTTTGTTTTGATTAGTCATCATACAAGAACACACACATGAGCAATGGTGTTTTCTCTCACTGTTGCTTCAAAAATCCTTTTATCATCTCTGGTGCATACGGGCACACGTAAAAACTCTGCAAGAAACTCACTTTTAGATATTAAATCAGTTCAGTGCAAAAAGCCTTCACTGAGGCTGAATACTTACGTTGTGTTTTGCAGCCATCTCTTGGCCCTGGTCAGAGGTGACCTTTCTCAGATGGACCAAGTCCACTTTATTTGCCACCAACACCATGGGGAAGGCCTCCCTGAGAGGAGAAGGAGACACATACACACACCCACACACACACACACACGCACGCACGCACACACGCACACGATCTCAGCTATCTCTCTTTAAATCATTTCCAAACCACTGTCAGTGGTTTCAAAGAGTGTTTAAAAGTGGCTCATGATCCGAAGACTGTTTTAAACGCTGGATAGGTTTACATTTAGATTAGAAAGATCACATGCTTCACAAATTGTCTGCAAGGTGTCAGATTTCTGCAACACTTTTTTTTCTTCTTGTAGAAAAATGAGCTACACTAGAGCACACCACTAAATATGGACACAGAGCAAGTTGCTCAGTTCCAGCTTCTATTTTTGTTCCTTCTCAAGCTCAGTTTTATTGGCTACTGTCAGTCAGCGTCAGAGAACAGATGCGTCTCTTCTGTAACTACAGACAATCACAACGATACTGATGAGAAATTTGGAAGCGAATCTGATGTGCCTAACTGGTCTGCAGCATGAGGAAAGTGAAGCAGGGACGAGATCCTGACCCTTAACTGCTGTAATTTTGAATGTGACAACACAATTAGCGCCAACTGAACCATGACTGCTGATTCAGCAAAACTGAGTGACCACATTAAAGCGGGCAAAATGTGGCCTCATACGGGGACAAGTATATTGTCAAAATCACGAATAGATTTAATATTTGTGTGTCATGTGCACAGTTAATCAGGCCACATCAGAGGATGATATGATGCAGCTTACTGGGACTTAAAAACACTGTTTTTGGCCAAAATACTTAATTTGCACAGGTCAATCACAAAATTGGAATTCAGCATTATTGGTCAGAAGAAAACACGGTTTGATTATATTACAAATGTCTATTACATCTGACAGTTACTTTCTCTTTTGGTAACTTTGGCTTCTGGGTATTCATACACACACATATCTACAAGTAATGGTTAATTGTATTGGACATTTTTGGATGCATCCTGTTTTGTGTTCACAACCAAATAATCTGATAAAGATAACTGGAAAAAAAAACTTTGGGTTTTATTTAGCTACACATTTAGACAATGGTCATTCTGAAATTGTCAATAGCAATGTAGTACTTAAACATGGACCTGGTCTGTTTAGTACATAAAGATGTAAAATACCAGACTGTTGCATTTCTCACATATAAAAAAACAAAATAGCTGTGGGTTTATTGTGCATGCCATCCCACACACAACCTTCTGTAATTTGATTTTCCGCAACAGTGTAAATTGATGGTTTACATTAAATCATAACATCATTTAAAGAGGAACTACGCACATGTTATTCCTTTAGTCTAAGACAGTCAAGAAATACTAGTAAACATTAACAATCCTCTCACAAATCCAACAACTAGAGAGGCTAAAACTCAAATTTGTGATGTCATCAAGTAGAGGAGCTACTCTACAGACAATGAATAAGGAAGCATCCCGGGAATGTTCGGAGTATTTGGGAACGTTTTCTGTTTTAGAGGTGAGAACACCACGACAGAAAAAAAGCTTATTTGGGAATTAAAAAAAAGAAAACAAACATCATTAGTTTAAGATGTACTTCTCTGGTGAAGAGTCAATAAACATGAGTTTTGCATATATGATAGGAATGACTTTATCATTCCCAAAATATAATCTCATATTTCCTTTGTCGTTTTTGTGCATAAAAAAAGGTGTGTCTGCTGTGGACTGCTCAGCTGAGCTTTTGTAACCTACCTGTCTTTGACCCGTAGTATGAGTTGATGGAAACGGTCAACGTGTTCAAAGCTGGCCTTGTCCGTCACAGAGAAGACAATGAGGAAGCCGTCTCCCGTCCTCATGTACTGCTCCCTCATTGCACTGAACTCCTCCTGGCCGGCTGTGTCCAGCACTGAAAAAGATGGAGGGACACAAATGTATGACTTTACACTGATGGGTCTCTCTTTCACCGACTTCTCTATTCAAAACACACCCAGATGATTTCTGATTGCACCACCTCAATTAACTGGGTACTTATCGAGCACGCTAAGACCTTTTGGAAGCTCAGGGTGAACTCCTTCTAACAAAAAGCATTGTTGCGTTCATTTATAAACGGATATAAACTGACCCAGTTCGCTGTAATCATTGCACAACAAGATACAGAAAATAGGAACAGGTCACAATAACAAAATTGCATGTACATTGTTGGAATAAGAGTTTGTTTCCTGCATGACGCGTGATCTCCTAAACCCATGCACTTGTAGATTTTGTTGATCCTGTGACCCAATCACATTTCCTTCACCTTCAGGTCTTGGCTACCCTTACGGAACAATTGTGCAAGAATGATTTTCAGACCTTGCAAAGGTCATTAGTTGTCAGGACTTCAAAGGTTTACACAAAGATGCATTCCCAATTTTGAACATTGATATTGCCATTAAACCCATTGTAACACATTTTAGGAGCAATTGTTGATGGAGCTATGGATAAACGAATCGGTTTACTTGCTCCATATCCATTTTTTTTCCTCCTCTTTATGTGGATGCACGTATTGCCATAATTTATCATTTGTATGTTTGTCTGCCAAACTGTGAAAAAATCTTGTTTTCCCATATTTCCTGAAAAAGTAGCTTTGTGTAATTCACATTTGAATAAACATTTTGTTCAAAAAGAAAGATGCAATGCTATGAACTGTAACCCTTTAGTGTTAAGGAAGTGGTTTTCTAAGTATTATTTCCAGAGCTTTGTATGTTTCCGACATAAATTGAATACCTTATTGAGGGAGGGATAAAATCACGGAATGATGCATAATTTCTTTCACATGCAGCAACCACAGCAGAGACTTTTTTAAATGTCAATAATTCTTTGAGGGAATTGCCAGTCCATAGTTTGCTCAGGAATCAGCTACCCCTGTTATGTAGTTCAAAGCTAAAAAAGAGCAAATCCTCTCTCATTGAACAAACAGAATGAAACCAAAAGAAAATAAAAAAAAGACCAGAGATGAGCATAGAGAGACAGGCCGATTCTCAACTGCTGTCTGGCAAATGTCACGTGCACACACATCTTTACTCACCATCCAGTATTGCCCACTGTCCATCGATCTCTGTGTGCTTGAGATATGAGTCCTCTATCGTAGGATCGTAGTCTGGCACAAAGATCTTCTGGAAGAATTGAATGGTGAGGGCACTCTTCCCAACACCACCATCCCCCACCACCACCAGCTTGTACGTTGGCAGGTTGTCACTTGGCAGGGCGCTGGTCGCCATGGCTACCTCGACAGTGGTGGGAAAGGTGAGAAGTAAGCTGAGGAGACACACCTGGCTGAAACGGACCAGAAGAGAGAGATAGAAGGAAAAAAGGATTGACAATAGAGAGGGGTGGGAGAGAGAACAAGGGGGAGAGGTGTTTAGGGTTTTGGTTGTGTGTTTTTTTTTCGTTGTAGCTGCTTTCTAATCACCATGGAGACCACAGACCACAGGGGGGAGTTGTGGATCAAAGCAGAAAAAATAGTACAAAAATATAGAAACTTGAGCGTTTATGCAAAATGTGCAGAATGAAACCAGAGAACTCTGTAGAGTTTTGTGACACAGAAGGAGCAAAGTGAAGCCCAGTTCTATCAGGGTACCTGACTTTATCATTTAAGTCTTAAGTTTTCTTAAAAGGGCGGGGAAAAAAAACCCTGCATGGTTCTCCACAACTGAATCAGGCTTTCACAATAGGAACGCCTCTCTCTGAAATAACTTGGCCTGGATAAAAATAAAAAATAAAAATGCCTATTTCAGCTTTAAATTACTTGGGGTTTTGTTGTTTTTGTTTTTTATTATTATTATTATTATTATTATTAGTTGGCATTTTTTCCTTTATTGAATAGGACAGTGTGACAGTGTGAAAGGAGGAGAGAGAGAGGGGACAACATGCAGCAAAGAGCCATGAGCCGGAGTCGAACCCACGGTGCAGCAAGGAAATTGCCTTCATACATGGGATGCTTGCTCTATCCACTGAGCCACCGAGCGCCCATAAATTACTTGTTTAACTTATTTGATCATAAATGTTCGCCTGTTGTCATGGACGCCAGCAAACACAATATCAGAAGTATAAGGACAGTAACCTGTTATGAATAATTTTATCAAAAAAAGAAGAATTAAGCTGTTTTACTTACATCAACAACCTGACTGCTTACAATCTGAGAAATGAGACAGAGTCGATATTTCTGGTCATTTCTGGTAATATTGGGGTTTTTTTTGTTTAAAGAGGAATCTATCGCATCAGCCTCGAAAGCTAAGCCTTACCCCAGCCACAGTGAGCCGAGCTGTGGACATATGTATTTCTGCTGTGGCCTCAAAGCACTGATCACCACACTGACCTATGATACTGTCATCCTACTTGCACGTGGGTGATGCCAATGGTTTATCACTATTCCTCTGATGTACAGGTGGCAGTAACTCGTCAAGACATGCTGCAATGCATCACAAAAGAAAGACAGGGAAGAAGAGGAGTGCTAAGTTCACATGTGTGTGTGAACCATGCTGGATTTTAAATCAAATGCTTTGTGAGGAAGAAAATAAATTCAACATGTTTGCAAGAGCTCAAAGATATACACAGTGTGTTTTGGTGCGTAACACCGAATGTTAACATAACTTTACAAGAAAACTCCACAGGGCACCTTTAAGAAACTGCTGACGTAAAGCAAACATTTCCTGCTGCCGCTGCTTCATATTAAGAGCTGGAAAACCACAAATGGCTTTTATTGTGAAGCAGCTACAGGAAATGCAGCCACATTTGTCATTAAAATTAGCGCCTTATTGCTAATGTGGAAAGCATTATCTGACATGTTTAGAATATAAGGAAGAGTGATAAACAAAGCAGTAGCGATAATAAAACAGGCAACTTGCTCTACATAAAACCACTGGGTCCGATCAAATCCATTCACAGCGTGGAATCACAACTCTGCAGACAAGCGGGTAAAGCAAGCCTTGGTGAGCCTGGCTTAGCCTTACAGGCTAAACTGGGCTCATGACGTCTACTCTCTGTAGGCCAGTATAACCACAGAAGCAGCAGAGAAATATGGTAGTTTGTAATTATGGCTTTTTTAAAACAAAAATAAACATCCATCTTGCTAGAATATGAGCGGTTTAACAGAATAGTAGAGTATTTCACCACACAAGTACAGTGGAGGCTCAATATAAGAAAATCTATTTAAATGATTCACACGCGTTCTGCTCTTACACCTCAGAGGAACAGCTTGTACACTACTCAACAAACGTGTTTGTTTTTTTTTTTATGACTTCTCTTTGTGAGAGTCTTACATTAGTACAGTAATACTATACGGTCCAATCACTATGGACAATGATATAGGAGCTTTAATATGTGTTTGTGTGTGTGTGTGTGTGTGTGTGTGTGTGTGTGTGTGTATGTGCAATCCATTGCTCTTATGGGAAAAAGCTGACAGCATAGCTCACCACAAAGAGGGAGAGCTACAGAAAGAAGGAGACATGGGAGGGAGGCAAGAGAACAGAGTGAAGAGGATGGTGATGAGTTGTAAATAGTAGAGTGAGGGAGAGAAAGCGAGAGTACACGAGGACAAAGTTGATAGAAACGTTATAATTCACTGCTGAGTCTGTACAATAGCTCAATTTTTTTATTTATTTATTTTCTTAACAAATACTTCTTTTTATACTTCACATTAGCAGTTTTGTTTCCAGAGCTAAAATTCAAATATTTGGCTTGTTTTTTTATCAAGAGAGGGCAAATGATCAGAATCATTAAACACCAAGCAATTTGTGATTTTATCATCAAATTGTCAGTCAGATCAAGCTAATTTAAAGGTATAGGAGTTTTTGACCGTGAGTACCACCATTTGGCATAAGAGGACGTGTATACACTTGAGCAAGAGCGCAGGCAGCGAAATACACCTTTCTGCTGGAGGTTTCACATCATTCTGCCGATCCACAGTTGGTAACACCAAGAGAAATGTTGCAAAGTAGCAACAAAGCTAAAGAGGAAGAACAAGCAGGCAAACATTGATGTAAACTAGTCATGATATCAAAAGGATTTATTTGTGTTTTTTTTTAAGAAGGAAATGCATACAACATTCTTGTAAGGCCTCAAGGAAGCACAGTGCGTTCTGCTGCTTTAAAAGACAGGCACATTTAAATATCCAAATACAAAGACAATCTATCTAAAAATCTAAATCTAAATCTAAAATCTATTTTTTTGTTGAAAAGAGGGGGTTGTGTTTGCCTTCACTACAAAAAACCCTGCATAAACCGAGTCAAAATCCTGCAACTGCACTCAGGATTCTCTGCCTTTGTTTTGTTGCACTGAGAATGCTTTTGTGCACCCACCATGAAGTTACTCTTACTGTCTTATTCATGCTATGTTAAGTGGGTAGTTTCCTGATATATCACTAGAATCATCAAGGTCATAATCATTATCATATGGTGTTCAGCTAACTGCACTCAA